>NW_027167737.1:0-163847 GCF_040954835.1 Lepisosteus oculatus
CCAAGGCATCCTTGAAACTCATTCAAATGCAAGTGCTTCTATCTGTTTCCTTGATTGTTTCCCACTCATTCCTTTTGGTTTGGGGAACATGTTAAAATCCCATGCCCAGATAACTTCAACTAGAGTTCGCGGAAATGCTCAGTGGACACCCCAGGTAAGGTAAGGATCAGCATTTCCACACTACTCAGAGATTTTTTATTTTCAGGGATGGATTTTTAGCCCAAATCAAGTTGAAGAAAAGTGGTTTCGTGAAAATCGCAGAAATTTTTTTTTCAGAAACTCCGGAGTGCCTGGAGGTCGCGGTGCACCACGCGACAGTTGTATTCCAAAACTGAGTCACTCAGATCACACGAGTACCAAGGCATCCTTGAAACTCATTCAAATGCAAGTGCTTCTATCTGTTTCCTTGATTGTTTCCCACTCATTCCTTTTGGTTTGGGTAACAAGTCAAAATCCCATGCCCAGAGAACTTCAGATAGAACTCGCGGAAATGCTCAGTGGACAACCGAGGCAGGGTAAGGATCAGCATTTCCACACTACTCAGAGAATTTTTATTTTCAGGGATGGATTTTTAGCCCAATTCAAGTTGAAGAAAAGTGGTTTCGTGAAAATCGCAGAAAATTTTTTTTCAGAAACTCCGGGGTGCCTGGAGGTCGCGGTGCACCACGTGACAGTTGTATTCCAAAACTGAGTCACTCAGATCACACGAGTACCCAAGCATGCTTGAAACACATACAAATGCAAGTGCTTCTATCTGTTGTCTTGACTGTTTCCCACTCATTCCTTTTGGTTTGGGGAACATGTCAAAATCCCATGCCCAGAGAACTTCAGATAGAGTTCGCGGAAATGCTCAGTGGACAACCGAGGCAGGGTAAGGATCAGCATTTCCACACTACTCAGAGAATTTTTATTTTCAGGGATGGATTTTTAGCCCAAATCAAGTTGAAGAAAAGTGGTTTCGTGAAAATCGCAGAAAATTTTTTTTCAGAAACTCCGGGGTGCCTGGAGGTCGCGGTGCACCACGCGACAGTTGTATTCCAAAACTGAGTCACTCAGATCACACGAGTACCAAGGCATCCTTGAAACTCATTCAAATGCAAGTGCTTCTATCTGTTTCCTTGATTGTTTCCCACTCATTCCTTTTGGTTTGGGGAACATGTCAAAATCCCATGCCCAGAGAACTTCAACTAGAGTTCGCGGAAATGCTCAGTGGACACCCCAGGTAGGGTAAGGATCAGCATTTCCACACTACTCAGAGAATTTTTATTTTCAGGGATGGATTTTTAGCCCAAATCAAGTTGAAGAAAAGTGGTTTCGTGAAAATCGCAGAAATTTTTTTTTCAGAAACTCCGGGGTGCCTGGAGGTCGCGGTGCACCACGCGACAGTTGTATTCCAAATCTGAGTCGCTCAGATCACACGAGTACCAAGGCATCCTTGAAACTCATTCAAATGCAAGTGCTTCTATCTGTTGTCTTGATTGTTTCCCACTCATTCCTTTTGGTTTGGGTAACAAGTCAAAATCCCATGCCCAGAGAACTTCAGATAGAGTTCGCGGAAATACTCAGTGGACAACCGAGGCAGGGTAAGGATCAGCATTTCCACACTACTCAGAGAATTTTTATTTTCAGGGATGGATTTTTAGCCCAATTCAAGTTGAAGAAAAGTGGTTTCGTGAAAATCGCAGAAAATTTTTTTTCAGAAACTCCGGGGTGCCTGGATGTCGCGGTGCACCACGTGACAGTTGTATTCCAAAACTGAGTCACTCAGATCACACGAGTACCCAAGCATGCTTGAAACACATTCAAATGCAAGTGCTTCTATCTGTTGTCTTGACTGTTTCCCACTCATTCCTTTTGGTTTGGGGAACATGTCAAAATCCCATGCCCAGAGAACTTCAGATAGAGTTCGCGGAAATGCTCAGTGGACAACCTAGGCAGGGTAAGGATCAGCATTTCCACACTACTCAGAGAATTTTTAATTTCAGTGATGGATTTTTAGCCCAATTCAAGTTGAAGAAAAGTGGTTTCGTGAAAATCGCAGAAATTTTTTTTTCAGAAACTCCGGGGTGCCTGGAGGTCGCAGTGCACCACGCGACAGTTGTATTCCAAAACTGAGTCACTCAGATCACACGAGTACCAAGGCATCCTTGAAACTCATTCAAATGCAAGTGCTTCTATCTGTTTCGTTGATTGTTTCCCACTCATTCCTTTTGGTTTGGGTAACAAGTCAAAATCCCATGCCCAGAGAACTTCAGATAGAACTCGCGGAAATGCTCAGTGGACAACCGAGGCAGGGTAAGGATCAGCATTTCCACACTACTCAGAGAATTTTTATTTTCAGGGATGGATTTTTAGCCCAATTCAAGTTGAAGAAAAGTGGTTTCGTGAAAATCGCAGAAATTTTTTTTTCAAAAACTCCGGGGTGCCTGGAGGTCGCAGTGCACCACGCGACAGTTGTATTCCAAAACTGAGTCACTCAGATCACACGAGTACCAAGGCTTCCTTGGATCTCATTCAAATGCAAGTGCTTCTATCTGTTTCCTTGATTGTTTCCCACTCATTCCTGTTGGTTTGGGGAACATGTCAAAATCCCATACCCAGAGAACTTCAACTAGAGTTCGCGGAAATGCTCAGTGGACACCCCAGGTAGGGTAAGGATCAGCATTTCCACACTACTCAGAGAATTTTTATTTTCAGGGATGGATTTTTAGCCCAAATCAAGTTGAAGAAAAGTGGTTTCGTGAAAATCGCAGAAATTTTTTTTTCAGAAACTCCGGGGTGCCTGGAGGTCGCGGTGCACCACGCGACAGTTGTATTCCAAAACTGAGTCACTCAGATCACACGAGTACCAAGGCATCCTTGAAACTCATTCAAATGCAAGTGCTTCTATCTGTTTCCTTGATTGTTTCCCACTCATTCCTTTTGGTTTGGGGAACATGTCAAAATCCCATGCCCAGAGAACTTCAACTAGAGTTCGCGGAAATGCTCAGTGGACACCCCAGGTAGGGTAAGGATCAGCATTTCCACACTACTCAGAGAATTTTTATTTTCAGGGATGGATTTTTAGCCCAAATCAAGTTGAAGAAAAGTGGTTTCATGAAAATCGCAGAAATTTTTTTTTCAGAAACTCCGGGGTGCCTGGAGGTCGCGGTGCACCACGCGACAGTTGTATTCCAAAACTGAGTCACTCAGATCACACGAGTACCAAGGCATCCTTGAAACTCTTTCAAATGCAAGTGCTTCTATCTGTTTCCTTGATTGTTTCCCACTCATTCCTTTTGGTTTGGGGAACATGTCAAAATCCCATGCCCAGAGAACTTCAACTAGAGTTCGCGGAAATGCTCAGTGGACATCCCAGGTAGGGTAAGGATCAGCATTTCCACACTACTCAGAGAATTTTTATTTTCAGTGATGGATTTTTAGCCCAAATCAAGTTGAAGAAAAGTGGTTTCATGAAAATCGCAGAAATTTTTTTTTCAGAAACTCCGGGGTGCCTGGAGGTCGCGGTGCACCACGCGACAGTTGTATTCCAAAACTGAGTCACTCAGATCACACGAGTACCAAGGCATCCTTGAAACTCATTCAAATGCAAGTGCTTCTATCTGTTTCCTTGATTGTTTCCCACTCATTCCTTTTGGTTTGGGGAACATGTCAAAATCCCATGCCCAGAGAACGTCAACTAGAGTTCGCGGAAATGCTCAGTGGACACCCCAGGTAGGGTAAGGATCAGCATTTCCACACTACTCAGAGAATTTTTATTTTCAGGGATGGATTTTTAGCCCAAATCAAGTTGAAGAAAAGTGGTTTCGTGAAAATCGCAGAAAATTTTTTTTCAGAAACTCCGGGGTGCCTGGAGGTCGCGGTGCACCACGCGACAGTTGTATTCCAAAACTGAGTCACTCAGATCACAGGAGTAACAAGGCATCCTTGAAACTCATTCAAATGCAAGTGCTTCTATATGTTTCCTTGATTGTTTCCCACTCATTCCTTTTGGTATGGGGAACATGTCAAAATCCCATGCCCAGAGAACTTCAACTAGAGTTCGCGGAAATGCTCAGTGGACACCCCAGGTAGGGTAAGGATCAGTTTTCCACACTACTCAGAGAATTTTTATTTTCAGGGATGGATTTTTAGCCCAAATCAAGTTGAAGAAAAGTGGTTTCGTGAAAATCGCAGAAAATTTTTTTTCAGAAACTCTGGGGTGCCTGGAGGTCGCGGTGCACCACGCGACAGTTGTATTCCAAAACTGAGTCACTCAGATCACAGGAGTAACAAGGCATCCTTGAAACTCATTCAAATGCAAGTGCTTCTATATGTTTCCTTGATTGTTTCCCACTCATTCCTTTTGGTATGGGGAACATGTCAAAATCCCATGCCCAGAGAACTTCAACTAGAGTTCGCGGAAATGCTCAGTGGACACCCCAGGTAGGGTAAGGATCAGTTTTCCACACTACTCAGAGAATTTTTATTTTCAGGGATGGATTTTTAGCCCAAATCAAGTTGAAGAAAAGTGGTTTCGTGAAAATCGCAGAAAATTTTTTTTCAGAAACTCTGGGGTGCCTGGAGGTCGCGGTGCACCACGCGACAGTTGTATTCCAAAACTGAGTCACTCAGATCATACGAGTACCAAGGCATCCTTGAAACTCATTCAAATGCAAGTGCTTCTATTTGTTTCCTTTATTGTTTCCCACTCATTCCTTTTGGTTTGGGGAACATGTCAAAATCCCATGCCCAGAGAACTTCAACTAGAGTTCGCGGAAATGCTCAGTGGACACCCCAGGTAGGGTAAGGATCAGCATTTCCACACTACTCAGAAAATTTTTATTTTCAGGGATGGATTTTTAGCCCAAATCAAGTTGAAGAAAAGTGGTTTCGTGAAAATCGCAGAAAATTTTTTTTCAGAAACTCCGGGGTGCCTGGAGGTCGCGGTGCACCACGCGACAGTTGTATTCCAAAACTGAGTCACTCAGATCACATGAGTACCAAGGCATCCTTGAAACTCATTCAAATGCAAGTGCTTCTATCTGTTGTCTTGATTGTTTCCCACTCATTCCTTTTGGTTTGGGTAACAAGTCAAAATCCCATGCCCAGAGAACTTCAGATAGAGTTCGCGGAAATACTCAGTGGACAACCGAGGCAGGGTAAGGATCAGCATTTCCACACTACTCAGAGAATTTTTATTTTCAGGGATGGATTTTTAGCCCAATTCAAGTTGAAGAAAAGTGGTTTCGTGAAAATCGCAGAAAATTTTTTTTCAGAAACTCCGGGGTGCCTGGATGTCGCGGTGCACCACGTGACAGTTGTATTCCAAAACTGAGTCACTCAGATCACACGAGTACCCAAGCATGCTTGAAACACATTCAAATGCAAGTGCTTCTATCTGTTGTCTTGACTGTTTCCCACTCATTCCTTTTGGTTTGGGGAACATGTCAAAATCCCATGCCCAGAGAACTTCAACTAGAGTTCGCGGAAATGCTCAGTGGACACCCCAGGTAGGGTAAGGATCAGCATTTCCACACTACTCAGAGAATTTTTATTTTCAGGGATGGATTTTTAGCCCAAATCAAGTTGAAGAAAAGTGGTTTCATGAAAATCGCAGAAATTTTTTTTTCAGAAACTCCGGGGTGCCTGGAGGTCGCGGTGCACCACGCGACAGTTGTATTCCAAAACTGAGTCACTCAGATCACACGAGTACCAAGGCATCCTTGAAACTCATTCAAATGCAAGTGCTTCTATCTGTTTCCTTGATTGTTTCCCACTAATTCCTTTTGGTTTGGGGAACATGTCAAAATCCCATGCCCAGAGAACTTCAACTAGAGTTCGCGGAAATGCTCAGTGGACACCCCAGGTAGGGTAAGGATCAGCATTTCCACACTACTCAGAGAATTTTTATTTTCAGGGATGGATTTTTAGCCCAAATCAAGTTGAAGAAAAGTGGTTTCGTGAAAATCGCAGAAATTTTTTTTTCAGAAACTCCGGGGTGCCTGGAGGTCGCGGTGCACCACGCGACAGTTGTATTCCAAAACTGAGTCACTCAGATCACACGAGTACCAAGGCATCCTTGAAACTCATTCAAATGCAAGTGCTTCTATCTGTTTCCTTGATTGTTTCCCACTCATTCCTTTTGGTTTGGGTAACAAGTCAAAATCCCATGCCCAGAGAACTTCAGATAGAACTCGCGGAAATGCTCAGTGGACAACCGAGGCAGGGTAAGGATCAGCATTTCCACACTACTCAGAGAATTTCTATTTTCAGGGATGGATTTTTAGCCCAAATCAAGTTGAAGAAAAGTGGTTTCGTGAAAATCGCAGAAAATTTTTTTTCAGAAACTCCGGGGTGCCTGGAGGTCAAGGTGCACCACGCGACAGTTGTATTCCAAAACTGAGTCACTCAGATCACACGAGTACCAAGGCATCCTTGAAACTCATTCAAATGCAAGTGCTTCTATCTGTTTCCTTGATTGTTTCCCACTCATTCCTTTTGGTTTGGGGAACATGTTAAAATCCCATGCCCAGATAACTTCAACTAGAGTTCGCGGAAATGCTCAGTGGACACCCCAGGTAGGGTAAGGATCAGCATTTCCACACTACTCAGAGATTTTTTATTTTCAGGGATGGATTTTTAGCCCAAATCAAGTTGAAGAAAAGTGGTTTCGTGAAAATCGCAGAAATTTTTTTTTCAGAAACTCCGGAGTGCCTGGAGGTCGCGGTGCACCACGCGACAGTTGTATTCCAAAACTGAGTCACTCAGATCACACGAGTACCAAGGCATCCTTGAAACTCATTCAAATGCAAGTGCTTCTATCTGTTTCGTTGATTGTTTCCCACTCATTCCTTTTGGTTTGGGTAACAAGTCAAAATCCCATGCCCAGAGAACTTCAGATAGAACTCGCGGAAATGCTCAGTGGACAACCGAGGCAGGGTAAGGATCAGCATTTCCACACTACTCAGAGAATTTTTATTTTCAGGGATGGATTTTTAGCCCAATTCAAGTTGAAGAAAAGTGGTTTCGTGAAAATCGCAGAAAATTTTTTTTCAGAAACTCCGGGGTGCCTGGAGGTCGCGGTGCACCACGTGACAGTTGTATTCCAAAACTGAGTCACTCAGATCACACGAGTACCCAAGCATGCTTGAAACACATACAAATGCAAGTGCTTCTATCTGTTGTCTTGACTGTTTCCCACTCATTCCTTTTGGTTTGGGGAACATGTCAAAATCCCATGCCCAGAGAACTTCAGATAGAGTTCGCGGAAATGCTCAGTGGACATCCTAGGCAGGGTAAGGATCAGCATTTCCACACTACTCAGAGAATTTTTAATTTCAGGGATGGATTTTTAGCCCAATTCAAGTTGAAGAAAAGTGGTTTCGTGAAAATCGCAGAAATTTTTTTTTCAGAAACTCCGGGGTGCCTGGAGGTCGCAGTGCACCACGCGACAGTTGTATTCCAAAACTGAGTCACTCAGATCACACGAGTACCAAGGCTTCCTTGGATCTCATTCAAATGCAAGTGCTTCTATCTGTTTCCTTGATTGTTTCCCACTCATTCCTGTTGGTTTGGGGAACATGTCAAAATCCCATACCCTGAGAACTTCAACTAGAGTTCGCGGAAATGCTCAGTGGACACCCCAGGTAGGGTAAGGATCAGCATTTCCACACTACTCAGAGAATTTTTATTTTCAGGGATGGATTTTTAGCCCAAATCAAGTTGAAGAAAAGTGGTTTCGTGAAAATCGCAGAAATTTTTTTTTCAGAAACTCCGGGGTGCCTGGAGGTCGCGGTGTACCACGCGACAGTTGTATTCCAAAACTGAGTCACTCAGATCACATGAGTACCAAGGCATCCTTGAAACTCATTCAAATGCAAGTGCTTCTATCTGTTTCCTTGATTGTTTCCCACTCATTCCTTTTGGTTTGGGGAACATGTCAAAATCCCATGCCCAGAGAACTTCAACTAGAGTTCGCGGAAATGCTCAGTGGACACCCCAGGTAGGGTAAGGATCAGCATTTCCACACTACTCAGAGAATTTTTATTTTCAGGGATGGATTTTTAGCCCAAATCAAGTTGAAGAAAAGTGGATTCGTGAAAATCGCAGAAAATTTTTTTTCAGAAACTCCGGGGTGCCTGGAGGTCGCGGTGCACCACGCGACAGTTGTATTCCAAATCTGAGTCGCTCAGATCACACGAGTACCAAGGCATCCTTGAAACTCATTCAAATGCAAGTGCTTCTATCTGTTGTCTTGATTGTTTCCCACTCATTCCTTTTGGTTTGGGTAACAAGTCAAAATCCCATGCCCAGAGAACTTCAACTAGAGTTCGCGGAAATGCTCAGTGGACACCCCAGGTAGGGTAAGGATCAGCATTTCCACACTACTCAGAGAATTTTTATTTTCAGGGATGGATTTTTAGCCCAAATCAAGTTGAAGAAAAGTGGTTTCGTGAAAATCGCAGAAATTTTTTTTTCAGAAACTCCGGGGTGCCTGGAGGTCGCGGTGTACCACGCGACAGTTGTATTCCAAAACTGAGTCACTCAGATCACACGAGTACCAAGTCATCCTTGAAACTCATTCAAATGCAAGTGCTTCTATCTGTTTCTTTGATTGTTTCCCACTCATTCCTTTTGGTTTGGGGAACATGTCAAAATCCCATGCCCAGAGAACTTCAACTAGAGTTCGCGGAAATGCTCAGTGGACACCCCAGGTAGGGTAAGGATCAGCATTTCCACACTACTCAGAGAATTTTTATTTTCAGGGATGGATTTTTAGCCCAAATCAAGTTGAAGAAAAGTGGTTTCGTGAAAATCGCAGAAAATTTTTTTTCAGAAACTCCGGGGTGCCTGGAGGTCGCGGTGCACCACGCGACAGTTGTATTCCAAATCTGAGTCGCTCAGATCACACGAGTACCAAGGCATCCTTGAAACTCATTCAAATGCAAGTGCTTCTATCTGTTGTCTTGATTGTTTCCCACTCATTCCTTTTGGTTTGGGTAACAAGTCAAAATCCCATGCCCAGAGAACTTCAGATAGAGTTCGCGGAAATACTCAGTGGACAACCGAGGCAGGGTAAGGATCAGCATTTCCACACTACTCAGAGAATTTTTATTTTCAGGGATGGATTTTTAGCCCAATTCAAGTTGAAGAAAAGTGGTTTCGTGAAAATCGCAGAAAATTTTTTTTCAGAAACTCCGGGGTGCCTGGATGTCGCGGTGCACCACGTGACAGTTGTATTCCAAAACTGAGTCACTCAGATCACACGAGTACCCAAGCATGCTTGAAACACATTCAAATGCAAGTGCTTCTATCTGTTGTCTTGACTGTTTCCCACTCATTCCTTTTGGTTTGGGGAACATGTCAAAATCCCATGCCCAGAGAACTTCAGATAGAGTTCGCGGAAATGCTCAGTGGACAACCTAGGCAGGGTAAGGATCAGCATTTCCACACTACTCAGAGAATTTTTAATTTCAGTGATGGATTTTTAGCCCAATTCAAGTTGAAGAAAAGTGGTTTCGTGAAAATCGCAGAAATTTTTTTTTCAGAAACTCCGGGGTGCCTGGAGGTCGCAGTGCACCACGCGACAGTTGTATTCCAAAACTGAGTCACTCAGATCACACGAGTACCAAGGCTTCTTTGGAACTCATTCAAATGCAAGTGCTTCTATCTGTTTCCTTGATTGTTTCCCACTCATTCCTGTTGGTTTGGGGAACATGTCAAAATCCCATACCCAGAGAACTTCAACTAGAGTTCGCGGAAATGCTCAGTGGACACCCCAGGTAGGGTAAGGATCAGCATTTCCACACTACTCAGAGAATTTTTATTTTCAGGGATGGATTTTTAACCCAAATCAAGTTGAAGAAAAGTGGTTTCGTGAAAATCGCAGAAATTTTTTTTTCAGAAACTCCGGGGTGCCTGGAGGTCGCGGTGCACCACGCGACAGTTGTATTCCAAAACTGAGTCACTCAGATCACACGAGTACCAAGGCATCCTTGAAACTCATTCAAATGCAAGTGCTTCTATCTGTTTCCTTGATTGTTTCCCACTCATTCCTTTTGGTTTGGTGAACATGTCAAAATCCCATGCCCAGAGAACTTCAACTAGAGTTCGCGGAAATGCTCAGTGGACACCCCAGGTAGGGTAAGGATCAGCATTTCCACACTACTCAGAGAATTTTTATTTTCAGGGATGGATTTTTAGCCCAAATCAAGTTGAAGAAAAGTGGTTTCGTGAAAATCGCAGAAATTTTTTTTTCAGAAACTCCGGGGTGCCTGGAGGTCACGGTGCACCACGCGACAGTTGTATTCCAAAACTGAGTCACTCAGATCACACGAGTACCAAGGCATCCTTGAAACTCATTAAAATGCAAGTGCTTCTATCTGTTTCCTTGATTGTTTCCCACTCATTCCTTTTGGTTTGGGGAACATGTTAAAATCCCATGCCCAGATAACTTCAACTAGAGTTCGCGGAAATGCTCAGTGGACACCCCAGGTAAGGTAAGGATCAGCATTTCCACACTACTCAGAGATTTTTTATTTTCAGGGATGGATTTTTAGCCCAAATCAAGTTGAAGAAAAGTGGTTTCGTGAAAATCGCAGAAATTTTTTTTTCAGAAACTCCGGAGTGCCTGGAGGTCGCGGTGCACCACGCGACAGTTGTATTCCAAAACTGAGTCACTCAGATCACACGAGTACCAAGGCATCCTTGAAACTCATTCAAATGCAAGTGCTTCTATCTGTTTCGTTGATTGTTTCCCACTCATTCCTTTTGGTTTGGGTAACAAGTCAAAATCCCATGCCCAGAGAACTACAGATAGAACTCGCGGAAATGCTCAGTGGACAACCGAGGCAGGGTAAGGATCAGCATTTCCACACTACTCAGAGAATTTTTATTTTCAGGGATGGATTTTTAGCCCAATTCAAGTTGAAGAAAAGTGGTTTCGTGAAAATCGCAGAAAATTTTTTTTCAGAAACTCCGGGGTGCCTGGAGGTCGCGGTGCACCACGTGACAGTTGTATTCCAAAACTGAGTCACTCAGATCACACGAGTACCCAAGCATGCTTGAAACACATACAAATGCAAGTGCTTCTATCTGTTGTCTTGACTGTTTCCCACTCATTCCTTTTGGTTTGGGGAACATGTCAAAATCCCATGCCCAGAGAACTTCAGATAGAGTTCGCGGAAATGCTCAGTGGACAACCTAGGCAGGGTAAGGATCAGCATTTCCACACTACTCAGAGAATTTTTAATTTCAGGGATGGATTTTTAGCCCAATTCAAGTTGAAGAAAAGTGGTTTCGTGAAAATCGCAGAAATTTTTTTTTCAGAAACTCCGGGGTGCCTGGAGGTCGCAGTGCACCACGCGACAGTTGTATTCCAAAACTGAGTCACTCAGATCACACGAGTACCAAGGCTTCCTTGGATCTCATTCAAATGCAAGTGCTTCTATCTGTTTCCTTGATTGTTTCCCACTCATTCCTGTTGGTTTGGGGAACATGTCAAAATCCCATACCCAGAGAACTTCAACTAGAGTTCGCGGAAATGCTCAGTGGACACCCCAGGTAGGGTAAGGATCAGCATTTCCACACTACTCAGAGAATTTTTATTTTCAGGGATGGATTTTTAGCCCAAATCAAGTTGAAGAAAAGTGGTTTCGTGAAAATCGCAGAAATTTTTTTTTCAGAAACTCCGGGGTGCCTGGAGGTCGCGGTGTACCACGCGACAGTTGTATTCCAAAACTGAGTCACTCAGATCACATGAGTACCAAGGCATCCTTGAAACTCATTCAAATGCAAGTGCTTCTATCTGTTTCCTTGATTGTTTCCCACTCATTCCTTTTGGTTTGGGGAACATGTCAAAATCCCATGCCCAGAGAACTTCAACTAGAGTTCGCGGAAATGCTCAGTGGACACCCCAGGTAGGGTAAGGATCAGCATTTCCACACTACTCAGAGAATTTTTATTTTCAGGGATGGATTTTTAGCCCAAATCAAGTTGAAGAAAAGTGGTTTCGTGAAAATCGCAGAAAATTTTTTTTCAGAAACTCCGGGGTGCCTGGAGGTCGCGGTGCACCACGCGACAGTTGTATTCCAAAACTGAGTCACTCAGATCACACGAGTACCAAGGCATCCTTGAAACTCATTCAAATGCAAGTGCTTCTATCTGTTTCCTTGATTGTTTCCCACTCATTCCTTTTGGTTTGGTGAACATGTCAAAATCCCATGCCCAGAGAACTTCAACTAGAGTTCGCGGAAATGCTCAGTGGACACCCCAGGTAGGGTAAGGATCAGCATTTCCACACTACTCAGAGAATTTTTATTTTCAGGGATGGATTTTTAGCCCAAATCAAGTTGAAGAAAAGTGGTTTCGTGAAAATCGCAGAAAATTTTTTTTCAGAAACTCCGGAGTGCCTGGAGGTCGCGGTGCACCACGCGACAGTTGTATTCCAAATCTGAGTCGCTCAGATCACACGAGTACCAAGGCATCCTTGAAACTCATTCAAATGCAAGTGCTTCTATCTGTTGTCTTGATTGTTTCCCACTCATTCCTTTTGGTTTGGGTAACAAGTCAAAATCCCATGCCCAGAGAACTTCAGATAGAGTTCGCGGAAATACTCAGTGGACAACCGAGGCAGGGTAAGGATCAGCATTTCCACACTACTCAGAGAATTTTTATTTTCAGGGATGGATTTTTAGCCCAATTCAAGTTGAAGAAAAGTGGTTTCGTGAAAATCGCAGAAAATTTTTTTTCAGAAACTCCGGGGTGCCTGGATGTCGCGGTGCACCACGTGACAGTTGTATTCCAAAACTGAGTCACTCAGATCACACGAGTACCCAAGCATGCTTGAAACACATTCAAATGCAAGTGCTTCTATCTGTTGTCTTGACTGTTTCCCACTCATTCCTTTTGGTTTGGGGAACATGTCAAAATCCCATGCCCAGAGAACTTCAACTAGAGTTCGCGGAAATGCTCAGTGGACACCCCAGGTAGGGTAAGGATCAGCATTTCCACACTACTCAGAGAATTTTTATTTTCAGGGATGGATTTTTAGCCCAAATCAAGTTGAAGAAAAGTGGTTTCATGAAAATCGCAGAAATTTTTTTTTCAGAAACTCCGGGGTGCCTGGAGGTCGCGGTGCACCACGCGACAGTTGTATTCCAAAACTGAGTCACTCAGATCACACGAGTACCAAGGCATCCTTGAAACTCATTCAAATGCAAGTGCTTCTATCTGTTTCCTTGATTGTTTCCCACTAATTCCTTTTGGTTTGGGGAACATGTCAAAATCCCATGCCCAGAGAACTTCAACTAGAGTTCGCGGAAATGCTCAGTGGACACCCCAGGTAGGGTAAGGATCAGCATTTCCACACTACTCAGAGAATTTTTATTTTCAGGGATGGATTTTTAGCCCAAATCAAGTTGAAGAAAAGTGGTTTCGTGAAAATCGCAGAAATTTTTTTTTCAGAAACTCCGGGGTGCCTGGAGGTCGCGGTGCACCACGCGACAGTTGTATTCCAAAACTGAGTCACTCAGATCACACGAGTACCCAAGCATGCTTGAAACACATACAAATGCAAGTGCTTCTATCTGTTTCGTTGATTGTTTCCCACTCATTCCTTTTGGTTTGGGGAACATGTCAAAATCCCATGCCCAGAGAACTTCAGATAGAACTCGCGGAAATGCTCAGTGGACAACCTAGGCAGGGTAAGGATCAGCATTTCCACACTACTCAGAGAATTTTTATTTTCAGGGATGGATTTTTAGCCCAATTCAAGTTGAAGAAAAGTGGTTTCGTGAAAATCGCAGAAAATTTTTTTTCAGAAACTCCGGGGTGCCTGGAGGTCGCGGTGCACCACGTGACAGTTGTATTCCAAAACTGAGTCACTCAGATCACACGAGTACCCAAGCATGCTTGAAACACATACAAATGCAAGTGCTTCTATCTGTTGTCTTGACTGTTTCCCACTCATTCCTTTTGGTTTGGGGAACATGTCAAAATGCCATGCCCAGAGAACTTCAGATAGAGTTCGCGGAAATGCTCAGTGGACAACCTAGGCAGGGTAAGGATCAGCATTTCCACACTACTCAGAGAATTTTTAATTTCAGGGATGGATTTTTAGCCCAATTCAAGTTGAAGAAAAGTGGTTTCGTGAAAATCGCAGAAATTTTTTTTTCAGAAACTCCGTGGTGCCTGGAGGTCGCAGTGCACCACGCGACAGTTGTATTCCAAAACTGAGTCACTCAGATCACACGAGTACCAAGGCTTCCTTGGATCTCATTCAAATGCAAGTGCTTCTATCTGTTTCCTTGATTGTTTCCCACTCATTCCTGTTGGTTTGGGGAACATGTCAAAATCCCATACCCAGAGAACTTCAACTAGAGTTCGCGGAAATGCTCAGTGGACACCCCAGGTAGGGTAAGGATCAGCATTTCCACACTACTCAGAGAATTTTTATTTTCAGGGATGGATTTTTAGCCCAAATCAAGTTGAAGAAAAGTGGTTTCGTGAAAATCGCAGAAATTTTTTTTTCAGAAACTCCGGGGTGCCTGGAGGTCGCGGTGCACCACGCGACAGTTGTATTCCAAAACTGAGTCACTCAGATCACACGAGTACCAAGGCATCCTTGAAACTCATTCAAATGCAAGTGCTTCTATCTGTTTCCTTGATTGTTTCCCACTCATTCCTTTTGGTTTGGGGAACATGTCAAAATCCCATGCCCAGAGAACGTCAACTAGAGTTCGCGGAAATGCTCAGTGGACAACCTAGGCAGGGTAAGGATCAGCATTTCCACACTACTCAGAGAATTTTTAATTTCAGTGATGGATTTTTAGCCCAATTCAAGTTGAAGAAAAGTGGTTTCGTGAAAATCGCAGAAATTTTTTTTTCAGAAACTCCGGGGTGCCTGGAGGTCGCAGTGCACCACGCGACAGTTGTATTCCAAAACTTAGTCACTCAGATCACACGAGTACCAAGGCTTCCTTGGAACTCATTCAAATGCAAGTGCTTCTATCTGTTTCCTTGATTGTTTCCCACTCATTCCTGTTGGTTTGGGGAACATGTCAAAATCCCATACCCAGAGAACTTCAACTAGAGTTCGCGGAAATGCTCAGTGGACACCCCAGGTAGGGTAAGGATCAGCATTTCCACACTACTCAGAGAATTTTTATTTTCAGGGATGGATTTTTAACCCAAATCAAGTTGAAGAAAAGTGGTTTCGTGAAAATCGCAGAAATTTTTTTTTCAGAAACTCCGGGGTGCCTGGAGGTCGCGGTGCACCACGCGACAGTTGTATTCCAAAACTGAGTCACTCAGATCACACGAGTACCAAGGCATCCTTGAAACTCATTCAAATGCAAGTGCTTCTATCTGTTTCCTTGATTGTTTCCCACTCATTCCTTTTGGTTTGGTGAACATGTCAAAATCCCATGCCCAGAGAACTTCAACTAGAGTTCGCGGAAATGCTCAGTGGACACCCCAGGTAGGGTAAGGATCAGCATTTCCACACTACTCAGAGAATTTTTATTTTCAGGGATGGATTTTTAGCCCAAATCAAGTTGAAGAAAAGTGGTTTCGTGAAAATCGCAGAAAATTTTTTTTCAGAAACTCCGGGGTGCCTGGAGGTCACGGTGCACCACGCGACAGTTGTATTCCAAAACTGAGACACTCAGATCACACGAGTACCAAGGCATCCTTGAAACTCATTCAAATGCAAGTGCTTCTATCTGTTTCCTTGATTGTTTCCCACTCATTCCTTTTGGTTTGGGGAACATGTTAAAATCCCATGCCCAGATAACTTCAACTAGAGTTCGCGGAAATGCTCAGTGGACACCCCAGGTAAGGTAAGGATCAGCATTTCCACACTACTCAGAGATTTTTTATTTTCAGGGATGGATTTTTAGCCCAAATCAAGTTGAAGAAAAGTGGTTTCGTGAAAATCGCAGAAATTTTTTTTTCAGAAACTCCGGAGTGCCTGGAGGTCGCGGTGCACCACGCGACAGTTGTATTCCAAAACTGAGTCACTCAGATCACACGAGTACCAAGGCATCCTTGAAACTCATTCAAATGCAAGTGCTTCTATCTGTTTCCTTGATTGTTTCCCACTCATTCCTTTTGGTTTGGGTAACAAGTCAAAATCCCATGCCCAGAGAACTTCAGATAGAACTCGCGGAAATGCTCAGTGGACAACCGAGGCAGGGTAAGGATCAGCATTTCCACACTACTCAGAGAATTTTTATTTTCAGGGATGGATTTTTAGCCCAATTCAAGTTGAAGAAAAGTGGTTTCGTGAAAATCGCAGAAAATTTTTTTTCAGAAACTCCGGGGTGCCTGGAGGTCGCGGTGCACCACGTGACAGTTGTATTCCAAAACTGAGTCACTCAGATCACACGAGTACCCAAGCATGCTTGAAACACATACAAATGCAAGTGCTTCTATCTGTTGTCTTGACTGTTTCCCACTCATTCCTTTTGGTTTGGGGAACATGTCAAAATCCCATGCCCAGAGAACTTCAGATAGAGTTCGCGGAAATGCTCAGTGGACAACCGAGGCAGGGTAAGGATCAGCATTTCCACACTACTCAGAGAATTTTTATTTTCAGGGATGGATTTTTAGCCCAAATCAAGTTGTAGAAAAGTGGTTTCGTGAAAATCGCAGAAAATTTTTTTTCAGAAACTCCGGGGTGCCTGGAGGTCGCGGTACACCACGCGACAGTTGTATTCCAAAACTGAGTCACTCAGATCACACGAGTACCAAGGCATCCTTGAAACTCATTCAAATGCAAGTGCTTCTATCTGTTTCCTTGATTGTTTCCCACTCATTCCTTTTGGTTTGGGGAACATGTCAAAATCCCATGCCCAGAGAACTTCAACTAGAGTTCGCGGAAATGCTCAGTGGACACCCCAGGTAGGGTAAGGATCAGCATTTCCACACTACTCAGAGAATTTTTATTTTCAGGGATGGATTTTTAGCCCAAATCAAGTTGAAGAAAAGTGGTTTCGTGAAAATCGCAGAAAATTTTTTTTCAGAAACTCCGGGGTGCCTGGAGGTCGCGGTGCACCACGCGACAGTTGTATTCCAAATCTGAGTCGCTCAGATCACACGAGTACCAAGGCATCCTTGAAACTCATTCAAATGCAAGTGCTTCTATCTGTTGTCTTGATTGTTTCCCACTCATTCCTTTTGTTTTGGGTAACAAGTCAAAATCCCATGCCCAGAGAACTTCAGATAGAGTTCGCGGAAATACTCAGTGGACAACCGAGGCAGGGTAAGGATCAGCATTTCCACACTACTCAGAGAATTTTTATTTTCAGGGATGGATTTTTAGCCCAATTCAAGTTGAAGAAAAGTGGTTTCGTGAAAATCGCAGAAAATTTTTTTTCAGAAACTCCGGGGTGCCTGGATGTCGCGGTGCACCACGTGACAGTTGTATTCCAAAACTTAGTCACTCAGATCACACGAGTACCCAAGCATGCTTGAAACACATTCAAATGCAAGTGCTTCTATCTGTTGTCTTGACTGTTTCCCACTCATTCCTTTTGGTTTGGGGAACATGTCAAAATCCCATGCCCAGAGAACTTCAGATAGAGTTCGCGGAAATGCTCAGTGGACAACCTAGGCAGGGTAAGGATCAGCATTTCCACACTACTCAGAGAATTTTTAATTTCAGTGATGGATTTTTAGCCCAATTCAAGTTGAAGAAAAGTGGTTTCGTGAAAATCGCAGAAATTTTTTTTTCAGAAACTCCGGGGTGCCTGGAGGTCGCAGTGCACCACGCGACAGTTGTATTCCAAAACTGAGTCACTCAGATCACACGAGTACCAAGGCATCCTTGAAACTCATTCAAATGCAAGTGCTTCTATCTGTTTCGTTGATTGTTTCCCACTCATTCCTTTTGGTTTGGGTAACAAGTCAAAATCCCATGCCCAGAGAACTTCAGATAGAACTCGCGGAAATGCTCAGTGGACAACCGAGGCAGGGTAAGGATCAGCATTTCCACACTACTCAGAGAATTTTTATTTTCAGGGATGGATTTTTAGCCCAATTCAAGTTGAAGAAAAGTGGTTTCGTGAAAATCGCAGAAAATTTTTTTTCAGAAACTCCGGGGTGCCTGGAGGTCGCGGTGCACCACGTGACAGTTGTATTCCAAAACTGAGTCACTCAGATCACACGAGTACCCAAGCATGCTTGAAACACATACAAATGCAAGTGCTTCTATCTGTTGTCTTGACTGTTTCCCACTCATTCCTTTTGGTTTGGGGAACATGTCAAAATCCCATGCCCAGAGAACTTCAGATAGAGTTCGCGGAAATGCTCAGTGGACAACCTAGGCAGGGTAAGGATCAGCATTTCCACACTACTCAGAGAATTTTTAATTTCAGGGATGGATTTTTAGCCCAATTCAAGTTGAAGAAAAGTGGTTTCGTGAAAATCGCAGAAATTTTTTTTTCAAAAACTCCGGGGTGCCTGGAGGTCGCAGTGCACCACGCGACAGTTGTATTCCAAAACTGAGTCACTCAGATCACACGAGTACCAAGGCTTCCTTGGATCTCATTCAAATGCAAGTGCTTCTATCTGTTTCCTTGATTGTTTCCCACTCATTCCTGTTGGTTTGGGGAACATGTCAAAATCCCATACCCAGAGAACTTCAACTAGAGTTCGCGGAAATGCTCAGTGGACACCCCAGGTAGGGTAAGGATCAGCATTTCCACACTACTCAGAGAATTTTTATTTTCAGGGATGGATTTTTAGCCCAAATCAAGTTGAAGAAAAGTGGTTTCGTGAAAATCGCAGAAATTTTTTTTTCAGAAACTCCGGGGTGCCTGGAGGTCGCGGTGCACCACGCGACAGTTGTATTCCAAAACTGAGTCACTCAGATCACACGAGTACCAAGGCATCCTTGAAACTCATTCAAATGCAAGTGCTTCTATCTGTTTCCTTGATTGTTTCCCACTCATTCCTTTTGGTTTGGGGAACATGTCAAAATCCCATGCCCAGAGAACTTCAACTAGAGTTCGCGGAAATGCTCAGTGGACACCCCAGGTAGGGTAAGGATCAGCATTTCCACACTACTCAGAGAATTTTTATTTTCAGGGATGGATTTTTAGCCCAAATCAAGTTGAAGAAAAGTGGTTTCATGAAAATCGCAGAAATTTTTTTTTCAGAAACTCCGGGGTGCCTGGAGGTCGCGGTGCACCACGCGACAGTTGTATTCCAAAACTGAGTCACTCAGATCACACGAGTACCAAGGCATCCTTGAAACTCTTTCAAATGCAAGTGCTTCTATCTGTTTCCTTGATTGTTTCCCACTCATTCCTTTTGGTTTGGGGAACATGTCAAAATCCCATGCCCAGAGAACTTCAACTAGAGTTCGCGGAAATGCTCAGTGGACACCCCAGGTAGGGTAAGGATCAGCATTTCCACACTACTCAGAGAATTTTTATTTTCAGTGATGGATTTTTAGCCCAAATCAAGTTGAAGAAAAGTGGTTTCATGAAAATCGCAGAAATTTTTTTTTCAGAAACTCCGGGGTGCCTGGAGGTCGCGGTGCACCACGCGACAGTTGTATTCCAAAACTGAGTCACTCAGATCACACGAGTACCAAGGCATCCTTGAAACTCATTCAAATGCAAGTGCTTCTATCTGTTTCCTTGATTGTTTCCCACTCATTCCTTTTGGTTTGGGGAACATGTCAAAATCCCATGCCCAGAGAACGTCAACTAGAGTTCGCGGAAATGCTCAGTGGACACCCCAGGTAGGGTAAGGATCAGCATTTCCACACTACTCAGAGAATTTTTATTTTCAGGGATGGATTTTTAGCCCAAATCAAGTTGAAGAAAAGTGGTTTTGTGAAAATCGCAGAAAATTTTTTTTCAGAAACTCCGGGGTGCCTGGAGGTCGCGGTGCACCACGCGACAGTTGTATTCCAAAACTGAGTCACTCAGATCACAGGAGTAACAAGGCATCCTTGAAACTCATTCAAATGCAAGTGCTTCTATATGTTTCCTTGATTGTTTCCCACTCATTCCTTTTGGTATGGGGAACATGTCAAAATCCCATGCCCAGAGAACTTCAACTAGAGTTCGCGGAAATGCTCAGTGGACACCCCAGGTAGGGTAAGGATCAGTTTTCCACACTACTCAGAGAATTTTTATTTTCAGGGATGGATTTTTAGCCCAAATCAAGTTGAAGAAAAGTGGTTTCGTGAAAATCGCAGAAAATTTTTTTTCAGAAACTCTGGGGTGCCTGGAGGTCGCGGTGCACCACGCGACAGTTGTATTCCAAAACTGAGTCACTCAGATCATACGAGTACCAAGGCATCCTTGAAACTCATTCAAATGCAAGTGCTTCTATTTGTTTCCTTTATTGTTTCCCACTCATTCCTTTTGGTTTGGGGAACATGTCAAAATCCCATGCCCAGAGAACTTCAACTAGAGTTCGCGGAAATGCTCAGTGGACACCCCAGGTAGGGTAAGGATCAGCATTTCCACACTACTCAGAAAATTTTTATTTTCAGGGATGGATTTTTAGCCCAAATCAAGTTGAAGAAAAGTGGTTTCGTGAAAATCGCAGAAAATTTTTTTTCAGAAACTCCGGGGTGCCTGGAGGTCGCGGTGCACCACGCGACAGTTGTATTCCAAAACTGAGTCACTCAGATCACATGAGTACCAAGGCATCCTTGAAACTCATTCAAATGCAAGTGCTTCTATCTGTTGTCTTGATTGTTTCCCACTCATTCCTTTTGGTTTGGGTAACAAGTCAAAATCCCATGCCCAGAGAACTTCAGATAGAGTTCGCGGAAATACTCAGTGGACAACCGAGGCAGGGTAAGGATCAGCATTTCCACACTACTCAGAGAATTTTTATTTTCAGGGATGGATTTTTAGCCCAATTCAAGTTGAAGAAAAGTGGTTTCGTGAAAATCGCAGAAAATTTTTTTTCAGAAACTCCGGGGTGCCTGGATGTCGCGGTGCACCACGTGACAGTTGTATTCCAAAACTGAGTCACTCAGATCACACGAGTACCCAAGCATGCTTGAAACACATTCAAATGCAAGTGCTTCTATCTGTTGTCTTGACTGTTTCCCACTCATTCCTTTTGGTTTGGGGAACATGTCAAAATCCCATGCCCAGAGAACTTCAACTAGAGTTCGCGGAAATGCTCAGTGGACACCCCAGGTAGGGTAAGGATCAGCATTTCCACACTACTCAGAGAATTTTTATTTTCAGGGATGGATTTTTAGCCCAAATCAAGTTGAAGAAAAGTGGTTTCATGAAAATCGCAGAAATTTTTTTTTCAGAAACTCCGGGGTGCCTGGAGGTCGCGGTGCACCACGCGACAGTTGTATTCCAAAACTGAGTCACTCAGATCACACGAGTACCAAGGCATCCTTGAAACTCATTCAAATGCAAGTGCTTCTATCTGTTTCCTTGATTGTTTCCCACTAATTCCTTTTGGTTTGGGGAACATGTCAAAATCCCATGCCCAGAGAACTTCAACTAGAGTTCGCGGAAATGCTCAGTGGACACCCCAGGTAGGGTAAGGATCAGCATTTCCACACTACTCAGAGAATTTTTATTTTCAGGGATGGATTTTTAGCCCAAATCAAGTTGAAGAAAAGTGGTTTCGTGAAAATCGCAGAAATTTTTTTTTCAGAAACTCCGGGGTGCCTGGAGGTCGCGGTGCACCACGCGACAGTTGTATTCCAAAACTGAGTCACTCAGATCACACGAGTACCAAGGCATCCTTGAAACTCATTCAAATGCAAGTGCTTCTATCTGTTTCCTTGATTGTTTCCCACTCATTCCTTTTGGTTTGGGTAACAAGTCAAAATCCCATGCCCAGAGAACTTCAGATAGAACTCGCGGAAATGCTCAGTGGACAACCGAGGCAGGGTAAGGATCAGCATTTCCACACTACTCAGAGAATTTTTATTTTCAGGGATGGATTTTTAGCCCAATTCAAGTTGAAGAAAAGTGGTTTCGTGAAAATCGCAGAAAATTTTTTTTCAGAAACTCCGGGGTGCCTGGAGGTCGCGGTGCACCACGTGACAGTTGTATTCCAAAACTGAGTCACTCAGATCACACGAGTACCCAAGCATGCTTGAAACACATACAAATGCAAGTGCTTCTATCTGTTGTCTTGACTGTTTCCCACTCATTCCTTTTGGTTTGGGGAACATGTCAAAATCCCATGCCCAGAGAACTTCAGATAGAGTTCGCGGAAATGCTCAGTGGACAACCGAGGCAGGGTAAGGATCAGCATTTCCACACTACTCAGAGAATTTTTATTTTCAGGGATGGATTTTTAGCCCAAATCAAGTTGAAGAAAAGTGGTTTCGTGAAAATCGCAGAAAATTTTTTTTCAGAAACTCCGGGGTGCCTGGAGGTCGCGGTGCACCACGCGACAGTTGTATTCCAAAACTGAGTCACTCAGATCACACGAGTACCAAGGCATCCTTGAAACTCATTCAAATGCAAGTGCTTCTATCTGTTTCCTTGATTGTTTCCCACTCATTCCTTTTGGTTTGGGGAACATGTCAAAATCCCATGCCCAGAGAACTTCAACTAGAGTTCGCGGAAATGCTCAGTGGACACCCCAGGTAGGGTAAGGATCAGCATTTCCACACTACTCAGAGAATTTTTATTTTCAGGGATGGATTTTTAGCCCAAATCAAGTTGAAGAAAAGTGGTTTCGTGAAAATCGCAGAAATTTTTTTTTCAGAAACTCCGGGGTGCCTGGAGGTCGCGGTGCACCACGCGACAGTTGTATTCCAAATCTGAGTCGCTCAGATCACACGAGTACCAAGGCATCCTTGAAACTCATTCAAATGCAAGTGCTTCTATCTGTTGTCTTGACTGTTTCCCACTCATTCCTTTTGGTTTGGGGAACATGTCAAAATCCCATGCCCAGAGAACTTCAGATAGAGTTCGCGGAAATGCTCAGTGGACAACCTAGGCAGGGTAAGGATCAGCATTTCCACACTACTCAGAGAATTTTTAATTTCAGTGATGGATTTTTAGCCCAATTCAAGTTGAAGAAAAGTGGTTTCGTGAAAATCGCAGAAATTTTTTTTTCAGAAACTCCGGGGTGCCTGGAGGTCGCAGTGCACCACGCGACAGTTGTATTCCAAAACTGAGTCACTCAGATCACACGAGTACCAAGGCATCCTTGAAACTCATTCAAATGCAAGTGCTTCTATCTGTTTCGTTGATTGTTTCCCACTCATTCCTTTTGGTTTGGGTAACAAGTCAAAATCCCATGCCCAGAGAACTTCAGATAGAACTCGCGGAAATGCTCAGTGGACAACCGAGGCAGGGTAAGGATCAGCATTTCCACACTACTCAGAGAATTTTTATTTTCAGGGATGGATTTTTAGCCCAATTCAAGTTGAAGAAAAGTGGTTTCGTGAAAATCGCAGAAAATTTTTTTTCAGAAACTCCGGGGTGCCTGGAGGTCGCGGTGCACCACGTGACAGTTGTATTCCAAAACTGAGTCACTCAGATCACACGAGTACCCAAGCATGCTTGAAACACATACAAATGCAAGTGCTTCTATCTGTTGTCTTGACTGTTTCCCACTCATTCCTTTTGGTTTGGGGAACATGTCAAAATCCCATGCCCAGAGAACTTCAACTAGAGTTCGCGGAAATGCTCAGTGGACACCCCAGGTAGGGTAAGGATCAGCATTTCCACACTACTCAGAGAATTTTTATTTTCAGGGATGGATTTTTAGCCCAAATCAAGTTGAAGAAAAGTGGTTTCATGAAAATCGCAGAAATTTTTTTTTCAGAAACTCCGGGGTGCCGGGAGGTCGCGGTGCACCACGCGACAGTTGTATTCCAAAACTGAGTCACTCAGATCACACGAGTACCAAGGCATCCTTGAAACTCATTCAAATGCAAGTGCTTCTATCTGTTTCCTTGATTGTTTCCCACTAATTCCTTTTGGTCTGGGGAACATGTCAAAATCCCATGCCCAGAGAACTTCAACTAGAGTTCGCGGAAATGCTCAGTGGACACCCCAGGTAGGGTAAGGATCAGCATTTCCACACTACTCAGAGAATTTTTATTTTCAGGGATGGATTTTTAGCCCAAATCAAGTTGAAGAAAAGTGGTTTCGTGAAAATCGCAGAAATTTTTTTTTCAGAAACTCCGGGGTGCCTGGAGGTCGCGGTGCACCACGCGACAGTTGTATTCCAAAACTGAGTCACTCAGATCACACGAGTACCAAGGCATCCTTGAAACTCTTTCAAATGCAAGTGCTTCTATCTGTTTCCTTGATTGTTTCCCACTAATTCCTTTTGGTCTGGGGAACATGTCAAAATCCCATGCCCAGAGAACTTCAACTAGAGTTCGCGGAAATGCTCAGTGGACACCCCAGGTAGGGTAAGGATCAGCATTTCCACACTACTCAGAGAATTTTTATTTTCAGGGATGGATTTTTAGCCCAAATCAAGTTGAAGAAAAGTGGTTTCGTGAAAATCGCAGAAATTTTTTTTTCAGAAACTCCGGGGTGCCTGGAGGTCGCGGTGCACCACGTGACAGTTGTATTCCAAAACTGAGTCACTCAGATCACACGAGTACCCAAGCATGCTTGAAACACATTCAAATGCAAGTGCTTCTATCTGTTGTCTTGACTGTTTCCCACTCATTCCTTTTGGTTTGGGGAACATGTCAAAATCCCATGCCCAGAGAACTTCAGATAGAGTTCGCGGAAATGCTCAGTGGACAACCTAGGCAGGGTAAGGATCAGCATTTCCACACTACTCAGAGAATTTTTAATTTCAGGGATGGATTTTTAGCCCAATTCAAGTTGAAGAAAAGTGGTTTCGTGAAAATCGCAGAAATGTTTTTTTCAGAAACTCCGGGGTGCCTGGAGGTCGCAGTGCACCACGCGACAGTTGTATTCCAAAACTGAGTCACTCAGATCACACGAGTACCAAGGCTTCCTTGGAACTCATTCAAATGCAAGTGCTTCTATCTGTTTCCTTGATTGTTTCCCACTCATTCCTGTTGGTTTGGGGAACATGTCAAAATCCCATACCCAGAGAACTTCAACTAGAGTTCGCGGAAATGCTCAGTGGACACCCCAGATAGGGTAAGGATCAGCATTTCCACACTACTCAGAGAATTTTTATTTTCAGGGATGGATTTTTAACCCAAATCAAGTTGAAGAAAAGTGGTTTCGTGAAAATCGCAGAAAATTTTTTTTCAGAAACTCCGGGGTGCCTGGAGGTCGCGGTGCACCACGCGACAGTTGTATTCCAAAACTGAGTCACTCAGATCACACGAGTACCAAGGCATCCTTGAAACTCATTCAAATGCAAGTGCTTCTATCTGTTTCCTTGATTGTTTCCCACTCATTCCTTTTGGTTTGGTGAACATGTCAAAATCCCATGCCCAGAGAACTTCAACTAGAGTTCGCGGAAATGCTCAGTGGACACCCCAGGTAGGGTAAGGATCAGCATTTCCACACTACTCAGAGAATTTCTATTTTCAGGGATGGATTTTTAGCCCAAATCAAGTTGAAGAAAAGTGGTTTCGTGAAAATCGCAGAAAATTTTTTTTCAGAAACTCCGGGGTGCCTGGAGGTCAAGGTGCACCACGCGACAGTTGTATTCCAAAACTGAGTCACTCAGATCACACGAGTACCAAGGCATCCTTGAAACTCATTCAAATGCAAGTGCTTCTATCTGTTTCCTTGATTGTTTCCCACTCATTCCTTTTGGTTTGGGGAACATGTTAAAATCCCATGCCCAGATAACTTCAACTAGAGTTCGCGGAAATGCTCAGTGGACACCCCAGGTAGGGTAAGGATCAGCATTTCCACACTACTCAGAGATTTTTTATTTTCAGGGATGGATTTTTAGCCCAAATCAAGTTGAAGAAAAGTGGTTTCGTGAAAATCGCAGAAATTTTTTTTTCAGAAACTCCGGAGTGCCTGGAGGTCGCGGTGCACCACGCGACAGTTGTATTCCAAAACTGAGTCACTCAGATCACACGAGTACCAAGGCATCCTTGAAACTCATTCAAATGCAAGTGCTTCTATCTGTTTCGTTGATTGTTTCCCACTCATTCCTTTTGGTTTGGGTAACAAGTCAAAATCCCATGCCCAGAGAACTTCAGATAGAACTCGCGGAAATGCTCAGTGGACAACCGAGGCAGGGTAAGGATCAGCATTTCCACACTACTCAGAGAATTTTTATTTTCAGGGATGGATTTTTAGCCCAATTCAAGTTGAAGAAAAGTGGTTTCGTGAAAATCGCAGAAAATTTTTTTTCAGAAACTCCGGGGTGCCTGGAGGTCGCGGTGCACCACGTGACAGTTGTATTCCAAAACTGAGTCACTCAGATCACACGAGTACCCAAGCATGCTTGAAACACATACAAATGCAAGTGCTTCTATCTGTTGTCTTGACTGTTTCCCACTCATTCCTTTTGGTTTGGGGAACATGTCAAAATCCCATGCCCAGAGAACTTCAGATAGAGTTCGCGGAAATGCTCAGTGGACATCCTAGGCAGGGTAAGGATCAGCATTTCCACACTACTCAGAGAATTTTTAATTTCAGGGATGGATTTTTAGCCCAATTCAAGTTGAAGAAAAGTGGTTTCGTGAAAATCGCAGAAATTTTTTTTTCAGAAACTCCGGGGTGCCTGGAGGTCGCAGTGCACCACGCGACAGTTGTATTCCAAAACTGAGTCACTCAGATCACACGAGTACCAAGGCTTCCTTGGATCTCATTCAAATGCAAGTGCTTCTATCTGTTTCCTTGATTGTTTCCCACTCATTCCTGTTGGTTTGGGGAACATGTCAAAATCCCATACCCTGAGAACTTCAACTAGAGTTCGCGGAAATGCTCAGTGGACACCCCAGGTAGGGTAAGGATCAGCATTTCCACACTACTCAGAGAATTTTTATTTTCAGGGATGGATTTTTAGCCCAAATCAAGTTGAAGAAAAGTGGTTTCGTGAAAATCGCAGAAATTTTTTTTTCAGAAACTCCGGGGTGCCTGGAGGTCGCGGTGTACCACGCGACAGTTGTATTCCAAAACTGAGTCACTCAGATCACATGAGTACCAAGGCATCCTTGAAACTCATTCAAATGCAAGTGCTTCTATCTGTTTCCTTGATTGTTTCCCACTCATTCCTTTTGGTTTGGGGAACATGTCAAAATCCCATGCCCAGAGAACTTCAACTAGAGTTCGCGGAAATGCTCAGTGGACACCCCAGGTAGGGTAAGGATCAGCATTTCCACACTACTCAGAGAATTTTTATTTTCAGGGATGGATTTTTAGCCCAAATCAAGTTGAAGAAAAGTGGATTCGTGAAAATCGCAGAAAATTTTTTTTCAGAAACTCCGGGGTGCCTGGAGGTCGCGGTGCACCACGCGACAGTTGTATTCCAAATCTGAGTCGCTCAGATCACACGAGTACCAAGGCATCCTTGAAACTCATTCAAATGCAAGTGCTTCTATCTGTTGTCTTGATTGTTTCCCACTCATTCCTTTTGGTTTGGGTAACAAGTCAAAATCCCATGCCCAGAGAACTTCAACTAGAGTTCGCGGAAATGCTCAGTGGACACCCCAGGTAGGGTAAGGATCAGCATTTCCACACTACTCAGAGAATTTTTATTTTCAGGGATGGATTTTTAGCCCAAATCAAGTTGAAGAAAAGTGGTTTCGTGAAAATCGCAGAAATTTTTTTTTCAGAAACTCCGGGGTGCCTGGAGGTCGCGGTGTACCACGCGACAGTTGTATTCCAAAACTGAGTCACTCAGATCACACGAGTACCAAGTCATCCTTGAAACTCATTCAAATGCAAGTGCTTCTATCTGTTTCCTTGATTGTTTCCCACTCATTCCTTTTGGTTTGGGGAACATGTCAAAATCCCATGCCAAGTTAACTTCAACTAGAGTTCGCGGAAATGCTCAGTGGACACCCCAGGTAGGGTAAGGATCAGCATTTCCACACTACTCAGAGAATTTTTATTTTCAGGGATGGATTTTTAGCCCAAATCAAGTTGAAGAAAAGTGGTTTCATGAAAATCGCAGAAAATTTTTTTTCAGAAACTTCGGGGTGCCTGGAGGTCGCGGTGCACCACGCGACAGTTGTATTCCAAAACTGAGTCACTCAGATCACATGAGTACCAAGGCATCCTTGAAACTCATTCAAATGCAAGTGCTTCTATCTGTTTCCTTGATTGTTTCCCACTCATTCCTTTTGGTTTGGGGAACATGTCAAAATCCCATGCCAAGTTAACTTCAACTAGAGTTCGCGGAAATGCTCAGTGGACACCCCAGGTAGGGTAAGGATCAGCATTTCCACACTACTCAGAGAATTTTTATTTTCAGGGATGGATTTTTAGCCCAAATCAAGTTGAAGAAAAGTGGTTTCGTGAAAATCGCAGAAAATTTTTTTTCAGAAACTCCGGGGTGCCTGGAGGTCGCGGTGCACCACGCGACAGTTGTATTCCAAATCTGAGTCGCTCAGATCACACGAGTACCAAGGCATCCTTGAAACTCATTCAAATGCAAGTGCTTCTATCTGTTGTCTTGATTGTTTCCCACTCATTCCTTTTGGTTTGGGTAACAAGTCAAAATCCCATGCCCAGAGAACTTCAGATAGAGTTCGCGGAAATACTCAGTGGACAACCGAGGCAGGGTAAGGATCAGCATTTCCACACTACTCAGAGAATTTTTATTTTCAGGGATGGATTTTTAGCCCAATTCAAGTTGAAGAAAAGTGGTTTCGTGAAAATCGCAGAAAATTTTTTTTCAGAAACTCCGGGGTGCCTGGATGTCGCGGTGCACCACGTGACAGTTGTATTCCAAAACTGAGTCACTCAGATCACACGAGTACGCAAGCATGCTTGAAACACATTCAAATGCAAGTGCTTCTATCTGTTGTCTTGACTGTTTCCCACTCATTCCTTTTGGTTTGGGGAACATGTCAAAATCCCATGCCCAGAGAACTTCAGATAGAGTTCGCGGAAATGCTCAGTGGACAACCTAGGCAGGGTAAGGATCAGCATTTCCACACTACTCAGAGAATTTTTAATTTCAGTGATGGATTTTTAGCCCAATTCAAGTTGAAGAAAAGTGGTTTCGTGAAAATCGCAGAAATTTTTTTTTCAGAAACTCCGGGGTGCCTGGAGGTCGCAGTGCACCACGCGACAGTTGTATTCCAAAACTGAGTCACTCAGATCACACGAGTACCAAGGCTTCTTTGGAACTCATTCAAATGCAAGTGCTTCTATCTGTTTCCTTGATTGTTTCCCACTCATTCCTGTTGGTTTGGGGAACATGTCAAAATCCCATACCCAGAGAACTTCAACTAGAGTTCGCGGAAATGCTCAGTGGACACCCCAGGTAGGGTAAGGATCAGCATTTCCACACTACTCAGAGAATTTTTATTTTCAGGGATGGATTTTTAACCCAAATCAAGTTGAAGAAAAGTGGTTTCGTGAAAATCGCAGAAATTTTTTTTTCAGAAACTCCGGGGTGCCTGGAGGTCGCGGTGCACCACGCGACAGTTGTATTCCAAAACTGAGTCACTCAGATCACACGAGTACCAAGGCATCCTTGAAACTCATTCAAATGCAAGTGCTTCTATCTGTTTCCTTGATTGTTTCCCACTCATTCCTTTTGGTTTGGTGAACATGTCAAAATCCCATGCCCAGAGAACTTCAACTAGAGTTCGCGGAAATGCTCAGTGGACACCCCAGGTAGGGTAAGGATCAGCATTTCCACACTACTCAGAGAATTTTTATTTTCAGGGATGGATTTTTAGCCCAAATCAAGTTGAAGAAAAGTGGTTTCGTGAAAATCGCAGAAATTTTTTTTTCAGAAACTCCGGGGTGCCTGGAGGTCACGGTGCACCACGCGACAGTTGTATTCCAAAACTGAGTCACTCAGATCACACGAGTACCAAGGCATCCTTGAAACTCATTCAAATGCAAGTGCTTCTATCTGTTTCCTTGATTGTTTCCCACTCATTCCTTTTGGTTTGGGGAACATGTTAAAATCCCATGCCCAGATAACTTCAACTAGAGTTCGCGGAAATGCTCAGTGGACACCCCAGGTAAGGTAAGGATCAGCATTTCCACACTACTCAGAGATTTTTTATTTTCAGGGATGGATTTTTAGCCCAAATCAAGTTGAAGAAAAGTGGTTTCGTGAAAATCGCAGAAATTTTTTTTTCAGAAACTCCGGAGTGCCTGGAGGTCGCGGTGCACCACGCGACAGTTGTATTCCAAAACTGAGTCACTCAGATCACACGAGTACCAAGGCATCCTTGAAACTCATTCAAATGCAAGTGCTTCTATCTGTTTCGTTGATTGTTTCCCACTCATTCCTTTTGGTTTGGGTAACAAGTCAAAATCCCATGCCCAGAGAACTACAGATAGAACTCGCGGAAATGCTCAGTGGACAACCGAGGCAGGGTAAGGATCAGCATTTCCACACTACTCAGAGAATTTTTATTTTCAGGGATGGATTTTTAGCCCAATTCAAGTTGAAGAAAAGTGGTTTCGTGAAAATCGCAGAAAATTTTTTTTCAGAAACTCCGGGGTGCCTGGAGGTCGCGGTGCACCACGTGACAGTTGTATTCCAAAACTGAGTCACTCAGATCACACGAGTACCCAAGCATGCTTGAAACACATACAAATGCAAGTGCTTCTATCTGTTGTCTTGACTGTTTCCCACTCATTCCTTTTGGTTTGGGGAACATGTCAAAATCCCATGCCCAGAGAACTTCAGATAGAGTTCGCGGAAATGCTCAGTGGACAACCTAGGCAGGGTAAGGATCAGCATTTCCACACTACTCAGAGAATTTTTAATTTCAGGGATGGATTTTTAGCCCAATTCAAGTTGAAGAAAAGTGGTTTCGTGAAAATCGCAGAAATTTTTTTTTCAGAAACTCCGGGGTGCCTGGAGGTCGCAGTGCACCACGCGACAGTTGTATTCCAAAACTGAGTCACTCAGATCACACGAGTACCAAGGCTTCCTTGGATCTCATTCAAATGCAAGTGCTTCTATCTGTTTCCTTGATTGTTTCCCACTCATTCCTGTTGGTTTGGGGAACATGTCAAAATCCCATACCCAGAGAACTTCAACTAGAGTTCGCGGAAATGCTCAGTGGACACCCCAGGTAGGGTAAGGATCAGCATTTCCACACTACTCAGAGAATTTTTATTTTCAGGGATGGATTTTTAGCCCAAATCAAGTTGAAGAAAAGTGGTTTCGTGAAAATCGCAGAAATTTTTTTTTCAGAAACTCCGGGGTGCCTGGAGGTCGCGGTGTACCACGCGACAGTTGTATTCCAAAACTGAGTCACTCAGATCACATGAGTACCAAGGCATCCTTGAAACTCATTCAAATGCAAGTGCTTCTATCTGTTTCCTTGATTGTTTCCCACTCATTCCTTTTGGTTTGGGGAACATGTCAAAATCCCATGCCCAGAGAACTTCAACTAGAGTTCGCGGAAATGCTCAGTGGACACCCCAGGTAGGGTAAGGATCAGCATTTCCACACTACTCAGAGAATTTTTATTTTCAGGGATGGATTTTTAGCCCAAATCAAGTTGAAGAAAAGTGGTTTCGTGAAAATCGCAGAAAATTTTTTTTCAGAAACTCCGGGGTGCCTGGAGGTCGCGGTGCACCACGCGACAGTTGTATTCCAAAACTGAGTCACTCAGATCACACGAGTACCAAGGCATCCTTGAAACTCATTCAAATGCAAGTGCTTCTATCTGTTTCCTTGATTGTTTCCCACTCATTCCTTTTGGTTTGGTGAACATGTCAAAATCCCATGCCCAGAGAACTTCAACTAGAGTTCGCGGAAATGCTCAGTGGACACCCCAGGTAGGGTAAGGATCAGCATTTCCACACTACTCAGAGAATTTTTATTTTCAGGGATGGATTTTTAGCCCAAATCAAGTTGAAGAAAAGTGGTTTCGTGAAAATCGCAGAAAATTTTTTTTCAGAAACTCCGGAGTGCCTGGAGGTCGCGGTGCACCACGCGACAGTTGTATTCCAAATCTGAGTCGCTCAGATCACACGAGTACCAAGGCATCCTTGAAACTCATTCAAATGCAAGTGCTTCTATCTGTTGTCTTGATTGTTTCCCACTCATTCCTTTTGGTTTGGGTAACAAGTCAAAATCCCATGCCCAGAGAACTTCAGATAGAGTTCGCGGAAATACTCAGTGGACAACCGAGGCAGGGTAAGGATCAGCATTTCCACACTACTCAGAGAATTTTTATTTTCAGGGATGGATTTTTAGCCCAATTCAAGTTGAAGAAAAGTGGTTTCGTGAAAATCGCAGAAAATTTTTTTTCAGAAACTCCGGGGTGCCTGGATGTCGCGGTGCACCACGTGACAGTTGTATTCCAAAACTGAGTCACTCAGATCACACGAGTACCCAAGCATGCTTGAAACACATTCAAATGCAAGTGCTTCTATCTGTTGTCTTGACTGTTTCCCACTCATTCCTTTTGGTTTGGGGAACATGTCAAAATCCCATGCCCAGAGAACTTCAACTAGAGTTCGCGGAAATGCTCAGTGGACACCCCAGGTAGGGTAAGGATCAGCATTTCCACACTACTCAGAGAATTTTTATTTTCAGGGATGGATTTTTAGCCCAAATCAAGTTGAAGAAAAGTGGTTTCATGAAAATCGCAGAAATTTTTTTTTCAGAAACTCCGGGGTGCCTGGAGGTCGCGGTGCACCACGCGACAGTTGTATTCCAAAACTGAGTCACTCAGATCACACGAGTACCAAGGCATCCTTGAAACTCATTCAAATGCAAGTGCTTCTATCTGTTTCCTTGATTGTTTCCCACTAATTCCTTTTGGTTTGGGGAACATGTCAAAATCCCATGCCCAGAGAACTTCAACTAGAGTTCGCGGAAATGCTCAGTGGACACCCCAGGTAGGGTAAGGATCAGCATTTCCACACTACTCAGAGAATTTTTATTTTCAGGGATGGATTTTTAGCCCAAATCAAGTTGAAGAAAAGTGGTTTCGTGAAAATCGCAGAAATTTTTTTTTCAGAAACTCCGGGGTGCCTGGAGGTCGCGGTGCACCACGCGACAGTTGTATTCCAAAACTGAGTCACTCAGATCACACGAGTACCCAAGCATGCTTGAAACACATACAAATGCAAGTGCTTCTATCTGTTTCGTTGATTGTTTCCCACTCATTCCTTTTGGTTTGGGGAACATGTCAAAATCCCATGCCCAGAGAACTTCAGATAGAACTCGCGGAAATGCTCAGTGGACAACCTAGGCAGGGTAAGGATCAGCATTTCCACACTACTCAGAGAATTTTTATTTTCAGGGATGGATTTTTAGCCCAATTCAAGTTGAAGAAAAGTGGTTTCGTGAAAATCGCAGAAAATTTTTTTTCAGAAACTCCGGGGTGCCTGGAGGTCGCGGTGCACCACGTGACAGTTGTATTCCAAAACTGAGTCACTCAGATCACACGAGTACCCAAGCATGCTTGAAACACATACAAATGCAAGTGCTTCTATCTGTTGTCTTGACTGTTTCCCACTCATTCCTTTTGGTTTGGGGAACATGTCAAAATGCCATGCCCAGAGAACTTCAGATAGAGTTCGCGGAAATGCTCAGTGGACAACCTAGGCAGGGTAAGGATCAGCATTTCCACACTACTCAGAGAATTTTTAATTTCAGGGATGGATTTTTAGCCCAATTCAAGTTGAAGAAAAGTGGTTTCGTGAAAATCGCAGAAATTTTTTTTTCAGAAACTCCGTGGTGCCTGGAGGTCGCAGTGCACCACGCGACAGTTGTATTCCAAAACTGAGTCACTCAGATCACACGAGTACCAAGGCTTCCTTGGATCTCATTCAAATGCAAGTGCTTCTATCTGTTTCCTTGATTGTTTCCCACTCATTCCTGTTGGTTTGGGGAACATGTCAAAATCCCATACCCAGAGAACTTCAACTAGAGTTCGCGGAAATGCTCAGTGGACACCCCAGGTAGGGTAAGGATCAGCATTTCCACACTACTCAGAGAATTTTTATTTTCAGGGATGGATTTTTAGCCCAAATCAAGTTGAAGAAAAGTGGTTTCGTGAAAATCGCAGAAATTTTTTTTTCAGAAACTCCGGGGTGCCTGGAGGTCGCGGTGCACCACGCGACAGTTGTATTCCAAAACTGAGTCACTCAGATCACACGAGTACCAAGGCATCCTTGAAACTCATTCAAATGCAAGTGCTTCTATCTGTTTCCTTGATTGTTTCCCACTCATTCCTTTTGGTTTGGGGAACATGTCAAAATCCCATGCCCAGAGAACGTCAACTAGAGTTCGCGGAAATGCTCAGTGGACAACCTAGGCAGGGTAAGGATCAGCATTTCCACACTACTCAGAGAATTTTTAATTTCAGTGATGGATTTTTAGCCCAATTCAAGTTGAAGAAAAGTGGTTTCGTGAAAATCGCAGAAATTTTTTTTTCAGAAACTCCGGGGTGCCTGGAGGTCGCAGTGCACCACGCGACAGTTGTATTCCAAAACTTAGTCACTCAGATCACACGAGTACCAAGGCTTCCTTGGAACTCATTCAAATGCAAGTGCTTCTATCTGTTTCCTTGATTGTTTCCCACTCATTCCTGTTGGTTTGGGGAACATGTCAAAATCCCATACCCAGAGAACTTCAACTAGAGTTCGCGGAAATGCTCAGTGGACACCCCAGGTAGGGTAAGGATCAGCATTTCCACACTACTCAGAGAATTTTTATTTTCAGGGATGGATTTTTAACCCAAATCAAGTTGAAGAAAAGTGGTTTCGTGAAAATCGCAGAAATTTTTTTTTCAGAAACTCCGGGGTGCCTGGAGGTCGCGGTGCACCACGCGACAGTTGTATTCCAAAACTGAGTCACTCAGATCACACGAGTACCAAGGCATCCTTGAAACTCATTCAAATGCAAGTGCTTCTATCTGTTTCCTTGATTGTTTCCCACTCATTCCTTTTGGTTTGGGGAACATGTTAAAATCCCATGCCCAGATAACTTCAACTAGAGTTCGCGGAAATGCTCAGTGGACACCCCAGGTAAGGTAAGGATCAGCATTTCCACACTACTCAGAGATTTTTTATTTTCAGGGATGGATTTTTAGCCCAAATCAAGTTGAAGAAAAGTGGTTTCGTGAAAATCGCAGAAATTTTTTTTTCAGAAACTCCGGAGTGCCTGGAGGTCGCGGTGCACCACGCGACAGTTGTATTCCAAAACTGAGTCACTCAGATCACACGAGTACCAAGGCATCCTTGAAACTCATTCAAATGCAAGTGCTTCTATCTGTTTCCTTGATTGTTTCCCACTCATTCCTTTTGGTTTGGGTAACAAGTCAAAATCCCATGCCCAGAGAACTTCAGATAGAACTCGCGGAAATGCTCAGTGGACAACCGAGGCAGGGTAAGGATCAGCATTTCCACACTACTCAGAGAATTTTTATTTTCAGGGATGGATTTTTAGCCCAATTCAAGTTGAAGAAAAGTGGTTTCGTGAAAATCGCAGAAAATTTTTTTTCAGAAACTCCGGGGTGCCTGGAGGTCGCGGTGCACCACGTGACAGTTGTATTCCAAAACTGAGTCACTCAGATCACACGAGTACCCAAGCATGCTTGAAACACATACAAATGCAAGTGCTTCTATCTGTTGTCTTGACTGTTTCCCACTCATTCCTTTTGGTTTGGGGAACATGTCAAAATCCCATGCCCAGAGAACTTCAGATAGAGTTCGCGGAAATGCTCAGTGGACAACCGAGGCAGGGTAAGGATCAGCATTTCCACACTACTCAGAGAATTTTTATTTTCAGGGATGGATTTTTAGCCCAAATCAAGTTGAAGAAAAGTGGTTTCGTGAAAATCGCAGAAAATTTTTTTTCAGAAACTCCGGGGTGCCTGGAGGTCGCGGTGCACCACGCGACAGTTGTATTCCAAAACTGAGTCACTCAGATCACACGAGTACCAAGGCATCCTTGAAACTCATTCAAATGCAAGTGCTTCTATCTGTTTCCTTGATTGTTTCCCACTCATTCCTTTTGGTTTGGGGAACATGTCAAAATCCCATGCCCAGAGAACTTCAACTAGAGTTCGCGGAAATGCTCAGTGGACACCCCAGGTAGGGTAAGGATCAGCATTTCCACACTACTCAGAGAATTTTTATTTTCAGGGATGGATTTTTAGCCCAAATCAAGTTGAAGAAAAGTGGTTTCGTGAAAATCGCAGAAATTTTTTTTTCAGAAACTCCGGGGTGCCTGGAGGTCGCGGTGCACCACGCGACAGTTGTATTCCAAATCTGAGTCGCTCAGATCACACGAGTACCAAGGCATCCTTGAAACTCATTCAAATGCAAGTGCTTCTATCTGTTGTCTTGATTGTTTCCCACTCATTCCTTTTGGTTTGGGTAACAAGTCAAAATCCCATGCCCAGAGAACTTCAGATAGAGTTCGCGGAAATACTCAGTGGACAACCGAGGCAGGGTAAGGATCAGCATTTCCACACTACTCAGAGAATTTTTATTTTCAGGGATGGATTTTTAGCCCAATTCAAGTTGAAGAAAAGTGGTTTCGTGAAAATCGCAGAAAATTTTTTTTCAGAAACTCCGGGGTGCCTGGATGTCGCGGTGCACCACGTGACAGTTGTATTCCAAAACTGAGTCACTCAGATCACACGAGTACCCAAGCATGCTTGAAACACATTCAAATGCAAGTGCTTCTATCTGTTGTCTTGACTGTTTCCCACTCATTCCTTTTGGTTTGGGGAACATGTCAAAATCCCATGCCCAGAGAACTTCAGATAGAGTTCGCGGAAATGCTCAGTGGACAACCTAGGCAGGGTAAGGATCAGCATTTCCACACTACTCAGAGAATTTTTAATTTCAGTGATGGATTTTTAGCCCAATTCAAGTTGAAGAAAAGTGGTTTCGTGAAAATCGCAGAAATTTTTTTTTCAGAAACTCCGGGGTGCCTGGAGGTCGCAGTGCACCACGCGACAGTTGTATTCCAAAACTGAGTCACTCAGATCACACGAGTACCAAGGCATCCTTGAAACTCATTCAAATGCAAGTGCTTCTATCTGTTTCGTTGATTGTTTCCCACTCATTCCTTTTGGTTTGGGTAACAAGTCAAAATCCCATGCCCAGAGAACTTCAGATAGAACTCGCGGAAATGCTCAGTGGACAACCGAGGCAGGGTAAGGATCAGCATTTCCACACTACTCAGAGAATTTTTATTTTCAGGGATGGATTTTTAGCCCAATTCAAGTTGAAGAAAAGTGGTTTCGTGAAAATCGCAGAAATTTTTTTTTCAAAAACTCCGGGGTGCCTGGAGGTCGCAGTGCACCACGCGACAGTTGTATTCCAAAACTGAGTCACTCAGATCACACGAGTACCAAGGCTTCCTTGGATCTCATTCAAATGCAAGTGCTTCTATCTGTTTCCTTGATTGTTTCCCACTCATTCCTGTTGGTTTGGGGAACATGTCAAAATCCCATACCCAGAGAACTTCAACTAGAGTTCGCGGAAATGCTCAGTGGACACCCCAGGTAGGGTAAGGATCAGCATTTCCACACTACTCAGAGAATTTTTATTTTCAGGGATGGATTTTTAGCCCAAATCAAGTTGAAGAAAAGTGGTTTCGTGAAAATCGCAGAAATTTTTTTTTCAGAAACTCCGGGGTGCCTGGAGGTCGCGGTGCACCACGCGACAGTTGTATTCCAAAACTGAGTCACTCAGATCACACGAGTACCAAGGCATCCTTGAAACTCATTCAAATGCAAGTGCTTCTATCTGTTTCCTTGATTGTTTCCCACTCATTCCTTTTGGTTTGGGGAACATGTCAAAATCCCATGCCCAGAGAACTTCAACTAGAGTTCGCGGAAATGCTCAGTGGACACCCCAGGTAGGGTAAGGATCAGCATTTCCACACTACTCAGAGAATTTTTATTTTCAGGGATGGATTTTTAGCCCAAATCAAGTTGAAGAAAAGTGGTTTCATGAAAATCGCAGAAATTTTTTTTTCAGAAACTCCGGGGTGCCTGGAGGTCGCGGTGCACCACGCGACAGTTGTATTCCAAAACTGAGTCACTCAGATCACACGAGTACCAAGGCATCCTTGAAACTCTTTCAAATGCAAGTGCTTCTATCTGTTTCCTTGATTGTTTCCCACTCATTCCTTTTGGTTTGGGGAACATGTCAAAATCCCATGCCCAGAGAACTTCAACTAGAGTTCGCGGAAATGCTCAGTGGACATCCCAGGTAGGGTAAGGATCAGCATTTCCACACTACTCAGAGAATTTTTATTTTCAGTGATGGATTTTTAGCCCAAATCAAGTTGAAGAAAAGTGGTTTCATGAAAATCGCAGAAATTTTTTTTTCAGAAACTCCGGGGTGCCTGGAGGTCGCGGTGCACCACGCGACAGTTGTATTCCAAAACTGAGTCACTCAGATCACACGAGTACCAAGGCATCCTTGAAACTCATTCAAATGCAAGTGCTTCTATCTGTTTCCTTGATTGTTTCCCACTCATTCCTTTTGGTTTGGGGAACATGTCAAAATCCCATGCCCAGAGAACGTCAACTAGAGTTCGCGGAAATGCTCAGTGGACACCCCAGGTAGGGTAAGGATCAGCATTTCCACACTACTCAGAGAATTTTTATTTTCAGGGATGGATTTTTAGCCCAAATCAAGTTGAAGAAAAGTGGTTTCGTGAAAATCGCAGAAAATTTTTTTTCAGAAACTCCGGGGTGCCTGGAGGTCGCGGTGCACCACGCGACAGTTGTATTCCAAAACTGAGTCACTCAGATCACAGGAGTAACAAGGCATCCTTGAAACTCATTCAAATGCAAGTGCTTCTATATGTTTCCTTGATTGTTTCCCACTCATTCCTTTTGGTATGGGGAACATGTCAAAATCCCATGCCCAGAGAACTTCAACTAGAGTTCGCGGAAATGCTCAGTGGACACCCCAGGTAGGGTAAGGATCAGTTTTCCACACTACTCAGAGAATTTTTATTTTCAGGGATGGATTTTTAGCCCAAATCAAGTTGAAGAAAAGTGGTTTCGTGAAAATCGCAGAAAATTTTTTTTCAGAAACTCTGGGGTGCCTGGAGGTCGCGGTGCACCACGCGACAGTTGTATTCCAAAACTGAGTCACTCAGATCACAGGAGTAACAAGGCATCCTTGAAACTCATTCAAATGCAAGTGCTTCTATATGTTTCCTTGATTGTTTCCCACTCATTCCTTTTGGTATGGGGAACATGTCAAAATCCCATGCCCAGAGAACTTCAACTAGAGTTCGCGGAAATGCTCAGTGGACACCCCAGGTAGGGTAAGGATCAGTTTTCCACACTACTCAGAGAATTTTTATTTTCAGGGATGGATTTTTAGCCCAAATCAAGTTGAAGAAAAGTGGTTTCGTGAAAATCGCAGAAAATTTTTTTTCAGAAACTCTGGGGTGCCTGGAGGTCGCGGTGCACCACGCGACAGTTGTATTCCAAAACTGAGTCACTCAGATCATACGAGTACCAAGGCATCCTTGAAACTCATTCAAATGCAAGTGCTTCTATTTGTTTCCTTTATTGTTTCCCACTCATTCCTTTTGGTTTGGGGAACATGTCAAAATCCCATGCCCAGAGAACTTCAACTAGAGTTCGCGGAAATGCTCAGTGGACACCCCAGGTAGGGTAAGGATCAGCATTTCCACACTACTCAGAAAATTTTTATTTTCAGGGATGGATTTTTAGCCCAAATCAAGTTGAAGAAAAGTGGTTTCGTGAAAATCGCAGAAAATTTTTTTTCAGAAACTCCGGGGTGCCTGGAGGTCGCGGTGCACCACGCGACAGTTGTATTCCAAAACTGAGTCACTCAGATCACATGAGTACCAAGGCATCCTTGAAACTCATTCAAATGCAAGTGCTTCTATCTGTTGTCTTGATTGTTTCCCACTCATTCCTTTTGGTTTGGGTAACAAGTCAAAATCCCATGCCCAGAGAACTTCAGATAGAGTTCGCGGAAATACTCAGTGGACAACCGAGGCAGGGTAAGGATCAGCATTTCCACACTACTCAGAGAATTTTTATTTTCAGGGATGGATTTTTAGCCCAATTCAAGTTGAAGAAAAGTGGTTTCGTGAAAATCGCAGAAAATTTTTTTTCAGAAACTCCGGGGTGCCTGGATGTCGCGGTGCACCACGTGACAGTTGTATTCCAAAACTGAGTCACTCAGATCACACGAGTACCCAAGCATGCTTGAAACACATTCAAATGCAAGTGCTTCTATCTGTTGTCTTGACTGTTTCCCACTCATTCCTTTTGGTTTGGGGAACATGTCAAAATCCCATGCCCAGAGAACTTCAACTAGAGTTCGCGGAAATGCTCAGTGGACACCCCAGGTAGGGTAAGGATCAGCATTTCCACACTACTCAGAGAATTTTTATTTTCAGGGATGGATTTTTAGCCCAAATCAAGTTGAAGAAAAGTGGTTTCATGAAAATCGCAGAAATTTTTTTTTCAGAAACTCCGGGGTGCCTGGAGGTCGCGGTGCACCACGCGACAGTTGTATTCCAAAACTGAGTCACTCAGATCACACGAGTACCAAGGCATCCTTGAAACTCATTCAAATGCAAGTGCTTCTATCTGTTTCCTTGATTGTTTCCCACTAATTCCTTTTGGTTTGGGGAACATGTCAAAATCCCATGCCCAGAGAACTTCAACTAGAGTTCGCGGAAATGCTCAGTGGACACCCCAGGTAGGGTAAGGATCAGCATTTCCACACTACTCAGAGAATTTTTATTTTCAGGGATGGATTTTTAGCCCAAATCAAGTTGAAGAAAAGTGGTTTCGTGAAAATCGCAGAAATTTTTTTTTCAGAAACTCCGGGGTGCCTGGAGGTCGCGGTGCACCACGCGACAGTTGTATTCCAAAACTGAGTCACTCAGATCACACGAGTACCAAGGCATCCTTGAAACTCATTCAAATGCAAGTGCTTCTATCTGTTTCCTTGATTGTTTCCCACTCATTCCTTTTGGTTTGGGTAACAAGTCAAAATCCCATGCCCAGAGAACTTCAGATAGAACTCGCGGAAATGCTCAGTGGACAACCGAGGCAGGGTAAGGATCAGCATTTCCACACTACTCAGAGAATTTCTATTTTCAGGGATGGATTTTTAGCCCAAATCAAGTTGAAGAAAAGTGGTTTCGTGAAAATCGCAGAAAATTTTTTTTCAGAAACTCCGGGGTGCCTGGAGGTCAAGGTGCACCACGCGACAGTTGTATTCCAAAACTGAGTCACTCAGATCACACGAGTACCAAGGCATCCTTGAAACTCATTCAAATGCAAGTGCTTCTATCTGTTTCCTTGATTGTTTCCCACTCATTCCTTTTGGTTTGGGGAACATGTTAAAATCCCATGCCCAGATAACTTCAACTAGAGTTCGCGGAAATGCTCAGTGGACACCCCAGGTAGGGTAAGGATCAGCATTTCCACACTACTCAGAGATTTTTTATTTTCAGGGATGGATTTTTAGCCCAAATCAAGTTGAAGAAAAGTGGTTTCGTGAAAATCGCAGAAATTTTTTTTTCAGAAACTCCGGAGTGCCTGGAGGTCGCGGTGCACCACGCGACAGTTGTATTCCAAAACTGAGTCACTCAGATCACACGAGTACCAAGGCATCCTTGAAACTCATTCAAATGCAAGTGCTTCTATCTGTTTCGTTGATTGTTTCCCACTCATTCCTTTTGGTTTGGGTAACAAGTCAAAATCCCATGCCCAGAGAACTTCAGATAGAACTCGCGGAAATGCTCAGTGGACAACCGAGGCAGGGTAAGGATCAGCATTTCCACACTACTCAGAGAATTTTTATTTTCAGGGATGGATTTTTAGCCCAATTCAAGTTGAAGAAAAGTGGTTTCGTGAAAATCGCAGAAAATTTTTTTTCAGAAACTCCGGGGTGCCTGGAGGTCGCGGTGCACCACGTGACAGTTGTATTCCAAAACTGAGTCACTCAGATCACACGAGTACCCAAGCATGCTTGAAACACATACAAATGCAAGTGCTTCTATCTGTTGTCTTGACTGTTTCCCACTCATTCCTTTTGGTTTGGGGAACATGTCAAAATCCCATGCCCAGAGAACTTCAGATAGAGTTCGCGGAAATGCTCAGTGGACATCCTAGGCAGGGTAAGGATCAGCATTTCCACACTACTCAGAGAATTTTTAATTTCAGGGATGGATTTTTAGCCCAATTCAAGTTGAAGAAAAGTGGTTTCGTGAAAATCGCAGAAATTTTTTTTTCAGAAACTCCGGGGTGCCTGGAGGTCGCAGTGCACCACGCGACAGTTGTATTCCAAAACTGAGTCACTCAGATCACACGAGTACCAAGGCTTCCTTGGATCTCATTCAAATGCAAGTGCTTCTATCTGTTTCCTTGATTGTTTCCCACTCATTCCTGTTGGTTTGGGGAACATGTCAAAATCCCATACCCTGAGAACTTCAACTAGAGTTCGCGGAAATGCTCAGTGGACACCCCAGGTAGGGTAAGGATCAGCATTTCCACACTACTCAGAGAATTTTTATTTTCAGGGATGGATTTTTAGCCCAAATCAAGTTGAAGAAAAGTGGTTTCGTGAAAATCGCAGAAATTTTTTTTTCAGAAACTCCGGGGTGCCTGGAGGTCGCGGTGTACCACGCGACAGTTGTATTCCAAAACTGAGTCACTCAGATCACATGAGTACCAAGGCATCCTTGAAACTCATTCAAATGCAAGTGCTTCTATCTGTTTCCTTGATTGTTTCCCACTCATTCCTTTTGGTTTGGGGAACATGTCAAAATCCCATGCCCAGAGAACTTCAACTAGAGTTCGCGGAAATGCTCAGTGGACACCCCAGGTAGGGTAAGGATCAGCATTTCCACACTACTCAGAGAATTTTTATTTTCAGGGATGGATTTTTAGCCCAAATCAAGTTGAAGAAAAGTGGATTCGTGAAAATCGCAGAAAATTTTTTTTCAGAAACTCCGGGGTGCCTGGAGGTCGCGGTGCACCACGCGACAGTTGTATTCCAAATCTGAGTCGCTCAGATCACACGAGTACCAAGGCATCCTTGAAACTCATTCAAATGCAAGTGCTTCTATCTGTTGTCTTGATTGTTTCCCACTCATTCCTTTTGGTTTGGGTAACAAGTCAAAATCCCATGCCCAGAGAACTTCAACTAGAGTTCGCGGAAATGCTCAGTGGACACCCCAGGTAGGGTAAGGATCAGCATTTCCACACTACTCAGAGAATTTTTATTTTCAGGGATGGATTTTTAGCCCAAATCAAGTTGAAGAAAAGTGGTTTCGTGAAAATCGCAGAAATTTTTTTTTCAGAAACTCCGGGGTGCCTGGAGGTCGCGGTGTACCACGCGACAGTTGTATTCCAAAACTGAGTCACTCAGATCACACGAGTACCAAGTCATCCTTGAAACTCATTCAAATGCAAGTGCTTCTATCTGTTTCTTTGATTGTTTCCCACTCATTCCTTTTGGTTTGGGGAACATGTCAAAATCCCATGCCCAGAGAACTTCAACTAGAGTTCGCGGAAATGCTCAGTGGACACCCCAGGTAGGGTAAGGATCAGCATTTCCACACTACTCAGAGAATTTTTATTTTCAGGGATGGATTTTTAGCCCAAATCAAGTTGAAGAAAAGTGGTTTCGTGAAAATCGCAGAAAATTTTTTTTCAGAAACTCCGGGGTGCCTGGAGGTCGCGGTGCACCACGCGACAGTTGTATTCCAAATCTGAGTCGCTCAGATCACACGAGTACCAAGGCATCCTTGAAACTCATTCAAATGCAAGTGCTTCTATCTGTTGTCTTGATTGTTTCCCACTCATTCCTTTTGGTTTGGGTAACAAGTCAAAATCCCATGCCCAGAGAACTTCAGATAGAGTTCGCGGAAATACTCAGTGGACAACCGAGGCAGGGTAAGGATCAGCATTTCCACACTACTCAGAGAATTTTTATTTTCAGGGATGGATTTTTAGCCCAATTCAAGTTGAAGAAAAGTGGTTTCGTGAAAATCGCAGAAAATTTTTTTTCAGAAACTCCGGGGTGCCTGGATGTCGCGGTGCACCACGTGACAGTTGTATTCCAAAACTGAGTCACTCAGATCACACGAGTACCCAAGCATGCTTGAAACACATTCAAATGCAAGTGCTTCTATCTGTTGTCTTGACTGTTTCCCACTCATTCCTTTTGGTTTGGGGAACATGTCAAAATCCCATGCCCAGAGAACTTCAGATAGAGTTCGCGGAAATGCTCAGTGGACAACCTAGGCAGGGTAAGGATCAGCATTTCCACACTACTCAGAGAATTTTTAATTTCAGTGATGGATTTTTAGCCCAATTCAAGTTGAAGAAAAGTGGTTTCGTGAAAATCGCAGAAATTTTTTTTTCAGAAACTCCGGGGTGCCTGGAGGTCGCAGTGCACCACGCGACAGTTGTATTCCAAAACTGAGTCACTCAGATCACACGAGTACCAAGGCTTCTTTGGAACTCATTCAAATGCAAGTGCTTCTATCTGTTTCCTTGATTGTTTCCCACTCATTCCTGTTGGTTTGGGGAACATGTCAAAATCCCATACCCAGAGAACTTCAACTAGAGTTCGCGGAAATGCTCAGTGGACACCCCAGGTAGGGTAAGGATCAGCATTTCCACACTACTCAGAGAATTTTTATTTTCAGGGATGGATTTTTAACCCAAATCAAGTTGAAGAAAAGTGGTTTCGTGAAAATCGCAGAAATTTTTTTTTCAGAAACTCCGGGGTGCCTGGAGGTCGCGGTGCACCACGCGACAGTTGTATTCCAAAACTGAGTCACTCAGATCACACGAGTACCAAGGCATCCTTGAAACTCATTCAAATGCAAGTGCTTCTATCTGTTTCCTTGATTGTTTCCCACTCATTCCTTTTGGTTTGGTGAACATGTCAAAATCCCATGCCCAGAGAACTTCAACTAGAGTTCGCGGAAATGCTCAGTGGACACCCCAGGTAGGGTAAGGATCAGCATTTCCACACTACTCAGAGAATTTTTATTTTCAGGGATGGATTTTTAGCCCAAATCAAGTTGAAGAAAAGTGGTTTCGTGAAAATCGCAGAAATTTTTTTTTCAGAAACTCCGGGGTGCCTGGAGGTCACGGTGCACCACGCGACAGTTGTATTCCAAAACTGAGTCACTCAGATCACACGAGTACCAAGGCATCCTTGAAACTCATTAAAATGCAAGTGCTTCTATCTGTTTCCTTGATTGTTTCCCACTCATTCCTTTTGGTTTGGGGAACATGTTAAAATCCCATGCCCAGATAACTTCAACTAGAGTTCGCGGAAATGCTCAGTGGACACCCCAGGTAAGGTAAGGATCAGCATTTCCACACTACTCAGAGATTTTTTATTTTCAGGGATGGATTTTTAGCCCAAATCAAGTTGAAGAAAAGTGGTTTCGTGAAAATCGCAGAAATTTTTTTTTCAGAAACTCCGGAGTGCCTGGAGGTCGCGGTGCACCACGCGACAGTTGTATTCCAAAACTGAGTCACTCAGATCACACGAGTACCAAGGCATCCTTGAAACTCATTCAAATGCAAGTGCTTCTATCTGTTTCGTTGATTGTTTCCCACTCATTCCTTTTGGTTTGGGTAACAAGTCAAAATCCCATGCCCAGAGAACTACAGATAGAACTCGCGGAAATGCTCAGTGGACAACCGAGGCAGGGTAAGGATCAGCATTTCCACACTACTCAGAGAATTTTTATTTTCAGGGATGGATTTTTAGCCCAATTCAAGTTGAAGAAAAGTGGTTTCGTGAAAATCGCAGAAAATTTTTTTTCAGAAACTCCGGGGTGCCTGGAGGTCGCGGTGCACCACGTGACAGTTGTATTCCAAAACTGAGTCACTCAGATCACACGAGTACCCAAGCATGCTTGAAACACATACAAATGCAAGTGCTTCTATCTGTTGTCTTGACTGTTTCCCACTCATTCCTTTTGGTTTGGGGAACATGTCAAAATCCCATGCCCAGAGAACTTCAGATAGAGTTCGCGGAAATGCTCAGTGGACAACCTAGGCAGGGTAAGGATCAGCATTTCCACACTACTCAGAGAATTTTTAATTTCAGGGATGGATTTTTAGCCCAATTCAAGTTGAAGAAAAGTGGTTTCGTGAAAATCGCAGAAATTTTTTTTTCAGAAACTCCGGGGTGCCTGGAGGTCGCAGTGCACCACGCGACAGTTGTATTCCAAAACTGAGTCACTCAGATCACACGAGTACCAAGGCTTCCTTGGATCTCATTCAAATGCAAGTGCTTCTATCTGTTTCCTTGATTGTTTCCCACTCATTCCTGTTGGTTTGGGGAACATGTCAAAATCCCATACCCAGAGAACTTCAACTAGAGTTCGCGGAAATGCTCAGTGGACACCCCAGGTAGGGTAAGGATCAGCATTTCCACACTACTCAGAGAATTTTTATTTTCAGGGATGGATTTTTAGCCCAAATCAAGTTGAAGAAAAGTGGTTTCGTGAAAATCGCAGAAATTTTTTTTTCAGAAACTCCGGGGTGCCTGGAGGTCGCGGTGTACCACGCGACAGTTGTATTCCAAAACTGAGTCACTCAGATCACATGAGTACCAAGGCATCCTTGAAACTCATTCAAATGCAAGTGCTTCTATCTGTTTCCTTGATTGTTTCCCACTCATTCCTTTTGGTTTGGGGAACATGTCAAAATCCCATGCCCAGAGAACTTCAACTAGAGTTCGCGGAAATGCTCAGTGGACACCCCAGGTAGGGTAAGGATCAGCATTTCCACACTACTCAGAGAATTTTTATTTTCAGGGATGGATTTTTAGCCCAAATCAAGTTGAAGAAAAGTGGTTTCGTGAAAATCGCAGAAAATTTTTTTTCAGAAACTCCGGGGTGCCTGGAGGTCGCGGTGCACCACGCGACAGTTGTATTCCAAAACTGAGTCACTCAGATCACACGAGTACCAAGGCATCCTTGAAACTCATTCAAATGCAAGTGCTTCTATCTGTTTCCTTGATTGTTTCCCACTCATTCCTTTTGGTTTGGTGAACATGTCAAAATCCCATGCCCAGAGAACTTCAACTAGAGTTCGCGGAAATGCTCAGTGGACACCCCAGGTAGGGTAAGGATCAGCATTTCCACACTACTCAGAGAATTTTTATTTTCAGGGATGGATTTTTAGCCCAAATCAAGTTGAAGAAAAGTGGTTTCGTGAAAATCGCAGAAAATTTTTTTTCAGAAACTCCGGAGTGCCTGGAGGTCGCGGTGCACCACGCGACAGTTGTATTCCAAATCTGAGTCGCTCAGATCACACGAGTACCAAGGCATCCTTGAAACTCATTCAAATGCAAGTGCTTCTATCTGTTGTCTTGATTGTTTCCCACTCATTCCTTTTGGTTTGGGTAACAAGTCAAAATCCCATGCCCAGAGAACTTCAGATAGAGTTCGCGGAAATACTCAGTGGACAACCGAGGCAGGGTAAGGATCAGCATTTCCACACTACTCAGAGAATTTTTATTTTCAGGGATGGATTTTTAGCCCAATTCAAGTTGAAGAAAAGTGGTTTCGTGAAAATCGCAGAAAATTTTTTTTCAGAAACTCCGGGGTGCCTGGATGTCGCGGTGCACCACGTGACAGTTGTATTCCAAAACTGAGTCACTCAGATCACACGAGTACCCAAGCATGCTTGAAACACATTCAAATGCAAGTGCTTCTATCTGTTGTCTTGACTGTTTCCCACTCATTCCTTTTGGTTTGGGGAACATGTCAAAATCCCATGCCCAGAGAACTTCAACTAGAGTTCGCGGAAATGCTCAGTGGACACCCCAGGTAGGGTAAGGATCAGCATTTCCACACTACTCAGAGAATTTTTATTTTCAGGGATGGATTTTTAGCCCAAATCAAGTTGAAGAAAAGTGGTTTCATGAAAATCGCAGAAATTTTTTTTTCAGAAACTCCGGGGTGCCTGGAGGTCGCGGTGCACCACGCGACAGTTGTATTCCAAAACTGAGTCACTCAGATCACACGAGTACCAAGGCATCCTTGAAACTCATTCAAATGCAAGTGCTTCTATCTGTTTCCTTGATTGTTTCCCACTAATTCCTTTTGGTTTGGGGAACATGTCAAAATCCCATGCCCAGAGAACTTCAACTAGAGTTCGCGGAAATGCTCAGTGGACACCCCAGGTAGGGTAAGGATCAGCATTTCCACACTACTCAGAGAATTTTTATTTTCAGGGATGGATTTTTAGCCCAAATCAAGTTGAAGAAAAGTGGTTTCGTGAAAATCGCAGAAATTTTTTTTTCAGAAACTCCGGGGTGCCTGGAGGTCGCGGTGCACCACGCGACAGTTGTATTCCAAAACTGAGTCACTCAGATCACACGAGTACCCAAGCATGCTTGAAACACATACAAATGCAAGTGCTTCTATCTGTTTCGTTGATTGTTTCCCACTCATTCCTTTTGGTTTGGGGAACATGTCAAAATCCCATGCCCAGAGAACTTCAGATAGAACTCGCGGAAATGCTCAGTGGACAACCTAGGCAGGGTAAGGATCAGCATTTCCACACTACTCAGAGAATTTTTATTTTCAGGGATGGATTTTTAGCCCAATTCAAGTTGAAGAAAAGTGGTTTCGTGAAAATCGCAGAAAATTTTTTTTCAGAAACTCCGGGGTGCCTGGAGGTCGCGGTGCACCACGTGACAGTTGTATTCCAAAACTGAGTCACTCAGATCACACGAGTACCCAAGCATGCTTGAAACACATACAAATGCAAGTGCTTCTATCTGTTGTCTTGACTGTTTCCCACTCATTCCTTTTGGTTTGGGGAACATGTCAAAATGCCATGCCCAGAGAACTTCAGATAGAGTTCGCGGAAATGCTCAGTGGACAACCTAGGCAGGGTAAGGATCAGCATTTCCACACTACTCAGAGAATTTTTAATTTCAGGGATGGATTTTTAGCCCAATTCAAGTTGAAGAAAAGTGGTTTCGTGAAAATCGCAGAAATTTTTTTTTCAGAAACTCCGTGGTGCCTGGAGGTCGCAGTGCACCACGCGACAGTTGTATTCCAAAACTGAGTCACTCAGATCACACGAGTACCAAGGCTTCCTTGGATCTCATTCAAATGCAAGTGCTTCTATCTGTTTCCTTGATTGTTTCCCACTCATTCCTGTTGGTTTGGGGAACATGTCAAAATCCCATACCCAGAGAACTTCAACTAGAGTTCGCGGAAATGCTCAGTGGACACCCCAGGTAGGGTAAGGATCAGCATTTCCACACTACTCAGAGAATTTTTATTTTCAGGGATGGATTTTTAGCCCAAATCAAGTTGAAGAAAAGTGGTTTCGTGAAAATCGCAGAAATTTTTTTTTCAGAAACTCCGGGGTGCCTGGAGGTCGCGGTGCACCACGCGACAGTTGTATTCCAAAACTGAGTCACTCAGATCACACGAGTACCAAGGCATCCTTGAAACTCATTCAAATGCAAGTGCTTCTATCTGTTTCCTTGATTGTTTCCCACTCATTCCTTTTGGTTTGGGGAACATGTCAAAATCCCATGCCCAGAGAACGTCAACTAGAGTTCGCGGAAATGCTCAGTGGACAACCTAGGCAGGGTAAGGATCAGCATTTCCACACTACTCAGAGAATTTTTAATTTCAGTGATGGATTTTTAGCCCAATTCAAGTTGAAGAAAAGTGGTTTCGTGAAAATCGCAGAAATTTTTTTTTCAGAAACTCCGGGGTGCCTGGAGGTCGCAGTGCACCACGCGACAGTTGTATTCCAAAACTTAGTCACTCAGATCACACGAGTACCAAGGCTTCCTTGGAACTCATTCAAATGCAAGTGCTTCTATCTGTTTCCTTGATTGTTTCCCACTCATTCCTGTTGGTTTGGGGAACATGTCAAAATCCCATACCCAGAGAACTTCAACTAGAGTTCGCGGAAATGCTCAGTGGACACCCCAGGTAGGGTAAGGATCAGCATTTCCACACTACTCAGAGAATTTTTATTTTCAGGGATGGATTTTTAACCCAAATCAAGTTGAAGAAAAGTGGTTTCGTGAAAATCGCAGAAATTTTTTTTTCAGAAACTCCGGGGTGCCTGGAGGTCGCGGTGCACCACGCGACAGTTGTATTCCAAAACTGAGTCACTCAGATCACACGAGTACCAAGGCATCCTTGAAACTCATTCAAATGCAAGTGCTTCTATCTGTTTCCTTGATTGTTTCCCACTCATTCCTTTTGGTTTGGTGAACATGTCAAAATCCCATGCCCAGAGAACTTCAACTAGAGTTCGCGGAAATGCTCAGTGGACACCCCAGGTAGGGTAAGGATCAGCATTTCCACACTACTCAGAGAATTTTTATTTTCAGGGATGGATTTTTAGCCCAAATCAAGTTGAAGAAAAGTGGTTTCGTGAAAATCGCAGAAAATTTTTTTTCAGAAACTCCGGGGTGCCTGGAGGTCACGGTGCACCACGCGACAGTTGTATTCCAAAACTGAGACACTCAGATCACACGAGTACCAAGGCATCCTTGAAACTCATTCAAATGCAAGTGCTTCTATCTGTTTCCTTGATTGTTTCCCACTCATTCCTTTTGGTTTGGGGAACATGTTAAAATCCCATGCCCAGATAACTTCAACTAGAGTTCGCGGAAATGCTCAGTGGACACCCCAGGTAAGGTAAGGATCAGCATTTCCACACTACTCAGAGATTTTTTATTTTCAGGGATGGATTTTTAGCCCAAATCAAGTTGAAGAAAAGTGGTTTCGTGAAAATCGCAGAAATTTTTTTTTCAGAAACTCCGGAGTGCCTGGAGGTCGCGGTGCACCACGCGACAGTTGTATTCCAAAACTGAGTCACTCAGATCACACGAGTACCAAGGCATCCTTGAAACTCATTCAAATGCAAGTGCTTCTATCTGTTTCCTTGATTGTTTCCCACTCATTCCTTTTGGTTTGGGTAACAAGTCAAAATCCCATGCCCAGAGAACTTCAGATAGAACTCGCGGAAATGCTCAGTGGACAACCGAGGCAGGGTAAGGATCAGCATTTCCACACTACTCAGAGAATTTTTATTTTCAGGGATGGATTTTTAGCCCAATTCAAGTTGAAGAAAAGTGGTTTCGTGAAAATCGCAGAAAATTTTTTTTCAGAAACTCCGGGGTGCCTGGAGGTCGCGGTGCACCACGTGACAGTTGTATTCCAAAACTGAGTCACTCAGATCACACGAGTACCCAAGCATGCTTGAAACACATACAAATGCAAGTGCTTCTATCTGTTGTCTTGACTGTTTCCCACTCATTCCTTTTGGTTTGGGGAACATGTCAAAATCCCATGCCCAGAGAACTTCAGATAGAGTTCGCGGAAATGCTCAGTGGACAACCGAGGCAGGGTAAGGATCAGCATTTCCACACTACTCAGAGAATTTTTATTTTCAGGGATGGATTTTTAGCCCAAATCAAGTTGTAGAAAAGTGGTTTCGTGAAAATCGCAGAAAATTTTTTTTCAGAAACTCCGGGGTGCCTGGAGGTCGCGGTACACCACGCGACAGTTGTATTCCAAAACTGAGTCACTCAGATCACACGAGTACCAAGGCATCCTTGAAACTCATTCAAATGCAAGTGCTTCTATCTGTTTCCTTGATTGTTTCCCACTCATTCCTTTTGGTTTGGGGAACATGTCAAAATCCCATGCCCAGAGAACTTCAACTAGAGTTCGCGGAAATGCTCAGTGGACACCCCAGGTAGGGTAAGGATCAGCATTTCCACACTACTCAGAGAATTTTTATTTTCAGGGATGGATTTTTAGCCCAAATCAAGTTGAAGAAAAGTGGTTTCGTGAAAATCGCAGAAAATTTTTTTTCAGAAACTCCGGGGTGCCTGGAGGTCGCGGTGCACCACGCGACAGTTGTATTCCAAATCTGAGTCGCTCAGATCACACGAGTACCAAGGCATCCTTGAAACTCATTCAAATGCAAGTGCTTCTATCTGTTGTCTTGATTGTTTCCCACTCATTCCTTTTGTTTTGGGTAACAAGTCAAAATCCCATGCCCAGAGAACTTCAGATAGAGTTCGCGGAAATACTCAGTGGACAACCGAGGCAGGGTAAGGATCAGCATTTCCACACTACTCAGAGAATTTTTATTTTCAGGGATGGATTTTTAGCCCAATTCAAGTTGAAGAAAAGTGGTTTCGTGAAAATCGCAGAAAATTTTTTTTCAGAAACTCCGGGGTGCCTGGATGTCGCGGTGCACCACGTGACAGTTGTATTCCAAAACTTAGTCACTCAGATCACACGAGTACCCAAGCATGCTTGAAACACATTCAAATGCAAGTGCTTCTATCTGTTGTCTTGACTGTTTCCCACTCATTCCTTTTGGTTTGGGGAACATGTCAAAATCCCATGCCCAGAGAACTTCAGATAGAGTTCGCGGAAATGCTCAGTGGACAACCTAGGCAGGGTAAGGATCAGCATTTCCACACTACTCAGAGAATTTTTAATTTCAGTGATGGATTTTTAGCCCAATTCAAGTTGAAGAAAAGTGGTTTCGTGAAAATCGCAGAAATTTTTTTTTCAGAAACTCCGGGGTGCCTGGAGGTCGCAGTGCACCACGCGACAGTTGTATTCCAAAACTGAGTCACTCAGATCACACGAGTACCAAGGCATCCTTGAAACTCATTCAAATGCAAGTGCTTCTATCTGTTTCGTTGATTGTTTCCCACTCATTCCTTTTGGTTTGGGTAACAAGTCAAAATCCCATGCCCAGAGAACTTCAGATAGAACTCGCGGAAATGCTCAGTGGACAACCGAGGCAGGGTAAGGATCAGCATTTCCACACTACTCAGAGAATTTTTATTTTCAGGGATGGATTTTTAGCCCAATTCAAGTTGAAGAAAAGTGGTTTCGTGAAAATCGCAGAAAATTTTTTTTCAGAAACTCCGGGGTGCCTGGAGGTCGCGGTGCACCACGTGACAGTTGTATTCCAAAACTGAGTCACTCAGATCACACGAGTACCCAAGCATGCTTGAAACACATACAAATGCAAGTGCTTCTATCTGTTGTCTTGACTGTTTCCCACTCATTCCTTTTGGTTTGGGGAACATGTCAAAATCCCATGCCCAGAGAACTTCAGATAGAGTTCGCGGAAATGCTCAGTGGACAACCTAGGCAGGGTAAGGATCAGCATTTCCACACTACTCAGAGAATTTTTAATTTCAGGGATGGATTTTTAGCCCAATTCAAGTTGAAGAAAAGTGGTTTCGTGAAAATCGCAGAAATTTTTTTTTCAAAAACTCCGGGGTGCCTGGAGGTCGCAGTGCACCACGCGACAGTTGTATTCCAAAACTGAGTCACTCAGATCACACGAGTACCAAGGCTTCCTTGGATCTCATTCAAATGCAAGTGCTTCTATCTGTTTCCTTGATTGTTTCCCACTCATTCCTGTTGGTTTGGGGAACATGTCAAAATCCCATACCCAGAGAACTTCAACTAGAGTTCGCGGAAATGCTCAGTGGACACCCCAGGTAGGGTAAGGATCAGCATTTCCACACTACTCAGAGAATTTTTATTTTCAGGGATGGATTTTTAGCCCAAATCAAGTTGAAGAAAAGTGGTTTCGTGAAAATCGCAGAAATTTTTTTTTCAGAAACTCCGGGGTGCCTGGAGGTCGCGGTGCACCACGCGACAGTTGTATTCCAAAACTGAGTCACTCAGATCACACGAGTACCAAGGCATCCTTGAAACTCATTCAAATGCAAGTGCTTCTATCTGTTTCCTTGATTGTTTCCCACTCATTCCTTTTGGTTTGGGGAACATGTCAAAATCCCATGCCCAGAGAACTTCAACTAGAGTTCGCGGAAATGCTCAGTGGACACCCCAGGTAGGGTAAGGATCAGCATTTCCACACTACTCAGAGAATTTTTATTTTCAGGGATGGATTTTTAGCCCAAATCAAGTTGAAGAAAAGTGGTTTCATGAAAATCGCAGAAATTTTTTTTTCAGAAACTCCGGGGTGCCTGGAGGTCGCGGTGCACCACGCGACAGTTGTATTCCAAAACTGAGTCACTCAGATCACACGAGTACCAAGGCATCCTTGAAACTCTTTCAAATGCAAGTGCTTCTATCTGTTTCCTTGATTGTTTCCCACTCATTCCTTTTGGTTTGGGGAACATGTCAAAATCCCATGCCCAGAGAACTTCAACTAGAGTTCGCGGAAATGCTCAGTGGACACCCCAGGTAGGGTAAGGATCAGCATTTCCACACTACTCAGAGAATTTTTATTTTCAGTGATGGATTTTTAGCCCAAATCAAGTTGAAGAAAAGTGGTTTCATGAAAATCGCAGAAATTTTTTTTTCAGAAACTCCGGGGTGCCTGGAGGTCGCGGTGCACCACGCGACAGTTGTATTCCAAAACTGAGTCACTCAGATCACACGAGTACCAAGGCATCCTTGAAACTCATTCAAATGCAAGTGCTTCTATCTGTTTCCTTGATTGTTTCCCACTCATTCCTTTTGGTTTGGGGAACATGTCAAAATCCCATGCCCAGAGAACGTCAACTAGAGTTCGCGGAAATGCTCAGTGGACACCCCAGGTAGGGTAAGGATCAGCATTTCCACACTACTCAGAGAATTTTTATTTTCAGGGATGGATTTTTAGCCCAAATCAAGTTGAAGAAAAGTGGTTTTGTGAAAATCGCAGAAAATTTTTTTTCAGAAACTCCGGGGTGCCTGGAGGTCGCGGTGCACCACGCGACAGTTGTATTCCAAAACTGAGTCACTCAGATCACAGGAGTAACAAGGCATCCTTGAAACTCATTCAAATGCAAGTGCTTCTATATGTTTCCTTGATTGTTTCCCACTCATTCCTTTTGGTATGGGGAACATGTCAAAATCCCATGCCCAGAGAACTTCAACTAGAGTTCGCGGAAATGCTCAGTGGACACCCCAGGTAGGGTAAGGATCAGTTTTCCACACTACTCAGAGAATTTTTATTTTCAGGGATGGATTTTTAGCCCAAATCAAGTTGAAGAAAAGTGGTTTCGTGAAAATCGCAGAAAATTTTTTTTCAGAAACTCTGGGGTGCCTGGAGGTCGCGGTGCACCACGCGACAGTTGTATTCCAAAACTGAGTCACTCAGATCATACGAGTACCAAGGCATCCTTGAAACTCATTCAAATGCAAGTGCTTCTATTTGTTTCCTTTATTGTTTCCCACTCATTCCTTTTGGTTTGGGGAACATGTCAAAATCCCATGCCCAGAGAACTTCAACTAGAGTTCGCGGAAATGCTCAGTGGACACCCCAGGTAGGGTAAGGATCAGCATTTCCACACTACTCAGAAAATTTTTATTTTCAGGGATGGATTTTTAGCCCAAATCAAGTTGAAGAAAAGTGGTTTCGTGAAAATCGCAGAAAATTTTTTTTCAGAAACTCCGGGGTGCCTGGAGGTCGCGGTGCACCACGCGACAGTTGTATTCCAAAACTGAGTCACTCAGATCACATGAGTACCAAGGCATCCTTGAAACTCATTCAAATGCAAGTGCTTCTATCTGTTGTCTTGATTGTTTCCCACTCATTCCTTTTGGTTTGGGTAACAAGTCAAAATCCCATGCCCAGAGAACTTCAGATAGAGTTCGCGGAAATACTCAGTGGACAACCGAGGCAGGGTAAGGATCAGCATTTCCACACTACTCAGAGAATTTTTATTTTCAGGGATGGATTTTTAGCCCAATTCAAGTTGAAGAAAAGTGGTTTCGTGAAAATCGCAGAAAATTTTTTTTCAGAAACTCCGGGGTGCCTGGATGTCGCGGTGCACCACGTGACAGTTGTATTCCAAAACTGAGTCACTCAGATCACACGAGTACCCAAGCATGCTTGAAACACATTCAAATGCAAGTGCTTCTATCTGTTGTCTTGACTGTTTCCCACTCATTCCTTTTGGTTTGGGGAACATGTCAAAATCCCATGCCCAGAGAACTTCAACTAGAGTTCGCGGAAATGCTCAGTGGACACCCCAGGTAGGGTAAGGATCAGCATTTCCACACTACTCAGAGAATTTTTATTTTCAGGGATGGATTTTTAGCCCAAATCAAGTTGAAGAAAAGTGGTTTCATGAAAATCGCAGAAATTTTTTTTTCAGAAACTCCGGGGTGCCTGGAGGTCGCGGTGCACCACGCGACAGTTGTATTCCAAAACTGAGTCACTCAGATCACACGAGTACCAAGGCATCCTTGAAACTCATTCAAATGCAAGTGCTTCTATCTGTTTCCTTGATTGTTTCCCACTAATTCCTTTTGGTTTGGGGAACATGTCAAAATCCCATGCCCAGAGAACTTCAACTAGAGTTCGCGGAAATGCTCAGTGGACACCCCAGGTAGGGTAAGGATCAGCATTTCCACACTACTCAGAGAATTTTTATTTTCAGGGATGGATTTTTAGCCCAAATCAAGTTGAAGAAAAGTGGTTTCGTGAAAATCGCAGAAATTTTTTTTTCAGAAACTCCGGGGTGCCTGGAGGTCGCGGTGCACCACGCGACAGTTGTATTCCAAAACTGAGTCACTCAGATCACACGAGTACCAAGGCATCCTTGAAACTCATTCAAATGCAAGTGCTTCTATCTGTTTCCTTGATTGTTTCCCACTCATTCCTTTTGGTTTGGGTAACAAGTCAAAATCCCATGCCCAGAGAACTTCAGATAGAACTCGCGGAAATGCTCAGTGGACAACCGAGGCAGGGTAAGGATCAGCATTTCCACACTACTCAGAGAATTTTTATTTTCAGGGATGGATTTTTAGCCCAATTCAAGTTGAAGAAAAGTGGTTTCGTGAAAATCGCAGAAAATTTTTTTTCAGAAACTCCGGGGTGCCTGGAGGTCGCGGTGCACCACGTGACAGTTGTATTCCAAAACTGAGTCACTCAGATCACACGAGTACCCAAGCATGCTTGAAACACATACAAATGCAAGTGCTTCTATCTGTTGTCTTGACTGTTTCCCACTCATTCCTTTTGGTTTGGGGAACATGTCAAAATCCCATGCCCAGAGAACTTCAGATAGAGTTCGCGGAAATGCTCAGTGGACAACCGAGGCAGGGTAAGGATCAGCATTTCCACACTACTCAGAGAATTTTTATTTTCAGGGATGGATTTTTAGCCCAAATCAAGTTGAAGAAAAGTGGTTTCGTGAAAATCGCAGAAAATTTTTTTTCAGAAACTCCGGGGTGCCTGGAGGTCGCGGTGCACCACGCGACAGTTGTATTCCAAAACTGAGTCACTCAGATCACACGAGTACCAAGGCATCCTTGAAACTCATTCAAATGCAAGTGCTTCTATCTGTTTCCTTGATTGTTTCCCACTCATTCCTTTTGGTTTGGGGAACATGTCAAAATCCCATGCCCAGAGAACTTCAACTAGAGTTCGCGGAAATGCTCAGTGGACACCCCAGGTAGGGTAAGGATCAGCATTTCCACACTACTCAGAGAATTTTTATTTTCAGGGATGGATTTTTAGCCCAAATCAAGTTGAAGAAAAGTGGTTTCGTGAAAATCGCAGAAATTTTTTTTTCAGAAACTCCGGGGTGCCTGGAGGTCGCGGTGCACCACGCGACAGTTGTATTCCAAATCTGAGTCGCTCAGATCACACGAGTACCAAGGCATCCTTGAAACTCATTCAAATGCAAGTGCTTCTATCTGTTGTCTTGACTGTTTCCCACTCATTCCTTTTGGTTTGGGGAACATGTCAAAATCCCATGCCCAGAGAACTTCAGATAGAGTTCGCGGAAATGCTCAGTGGACAACCTAGGCAGGGTAAGGATCAGCATTTCCACACTACTCAGAGAATTTTTAATTTCAGTGATGGATTTTTAGCCCAATTCAAGTTGAAGAAAAGTGGTTTCGTGAAAATCGCAGAAATTTTTTTTTCAGAAACTCCGGGGTGCCTGGAGGTCGCAGTGCACCACGCGACAGTTGTATTCCAAAACTGAGTCACTCAGATCACACGAGTACCAAGGCATCCTTGAAACTCATTCAAATGCAAGTGCTTCTATCTGTTTCGTTGATTGTTTCCCACTCATTCCTTTTGGTTTGGGTAACAAGTCAAAATCCCATGCCCAGAGAACTTCAGATAGAACTCGCGGAAATGCTCAGTGGACAACCGAGGCAGGGTAAGGATCAGCATTTCCACACTACTCAGAGAATTTTTATTTTCAGGGATGGATTTTTAGCCCAATTCAAGTTGAAGAAAAGTGGTTTCGTGAAAATCGCAGAAAATTTTTTTTCAGAAACTCCGGGGTGCCTGGAGGTCGCGGTGCACCACGTGACAGTTGTATTCCAAAACTGAGTCACTCAGATCACACGAGTACCCAAGCATGCTTGAAACACATACAAATGCAAGTGCTTCTATCTGTTGTCTTGACTGTTTCCCACTCATTCCTTTTGGTTTGGGGAACATGTCAAAATCCCATGCCCAGAGAACTTCAACTAGAGTTCGCGGAAATGCTCAGTGGACACCCCAGGTAGGGTAAGGATCAGCATTTCCACACTACTCAGAGAATTTTTATTTTCAGGGATGGATTTTTAGCCCAAATCAAGTTGAAGAAAAGTGGTTTCATGAAAATCGCAGAAATTTTTTTTTCAGAAACTCCGGGGTGCCGGGAGGTCGCGGTGCACCACGCGACAGTTGTATTCCAAAACTGAGTCACTCAGATCACACGAGTACCAAGGCATCCTTGAAACTCATTCAAATGCAAGTGCTTCTATCTGTTTCCTTGATTGTTTCCCACTAATTCCTTTTGGTCTGGGGAACATGTCAAAATCCCATGCCCAGAGAACTTCAACTAGAGTTCGCGGAAATGCTCAGTGGACACCCCAGGTAGGGTAAGGATCAGCATTTCCACACTACTCAGAGAATTTTTATTTTCAGGGATGGATTTTTAGCCCAAATCAAGTTGAAGAAAAGTGGTTTCGTGAAAATCGCAGAAATTTTTTTTTCAGAAACTCCGGGGTGCCTGGAGGTCGCGGTGCACCACGCGACAGTTGTATTCCAAAACTGAGTCACTCAGATCACACGAGTACCAAGGCATCCTTGAAACTCTTTCAAATGCAAGTGCTTCTATCTGTTTCCTTGATTGTTTCCCACTCATTCCTTTTGGTTTGGGGAACATGTCAAAATCCCATGCCCAGAGAACTTCAACTAGAGTTCGCGGAAATGCTCAGTGGACACCCCAGGTAGGGTAAGGATCAGCATTTCCACACTACTCAGAGAATTTTTATTTTCAGTGATGGATTTTTAGCCCAAATCAAGTTGAAGAAAAGTGGTTTCATGAAAATCGCAGAAATTTTTTTTTCAGAAACTCCGGGGTGCCTGGAGGTCGCGGTGCACCACGCGACAGTTGTATTCCAAAACTGAGTCACTCAGATCACACGAGTACCAAGGCATCCTTGAAACTCATTCAAATGCAAGTGCTTCTATCTGTTTCCTTGATTGTTTCCCACTCATTCCTTTTGGTTTGGGGAACATGTCAAAATCCCATGCCCAGAGAACGTCAACTAGAGTTCGCGGAAATGCTCAGTGGACACCCCAGGTAGGGTAAGGATCAGCATTTCCACACTACTCAGAGAATTTTTATTTTCAGGGATGGATTTTTAGCCCAAATCAAGTTGAAGAAAAGTGGTTTCGTGAAAATCGCAGAAAATTTTTTTTCAGAAACTCCGGGGTGCCTGGAGGTCGCGGTGCACCACGCGACAGTTGTATTCCAAAACTGAGTCACTCAGATCACAGGAGTAACAAGGCATCCTTGAAACTCATTCAAATGCAAGTGCTTCTATATGTTTCCTTGATTGTTTCCCACTCATTCCTTTTGGTATGGGGAACATGTCAAAATCCCATGCCCAGAGAACTTCAACTAGAGTTCGCGGAAATGCTCAGTGGACACCCCAGGTAGGGTAAGGATCAGTTTTCCACACTACTCAGAGAATTTTTATTTTCAGGGATGGATTTTTAGCCCAAATCAAGTTGAAGAAAAGTGGTTTCGTGAAAATCGCAGAAAATTTTTTTTCAGAAACTCTGGGGTGCCTGGAGGTCGCGGTGCACCACGCGACAGTTGTATTCCAAAACTGAGTCACTCAGATCATACGAGTACCAAGGCATCCTTGAAACTCATTCAAATGCAAGTGCTTCTATCTGTTGTCTTGATTGTTTCCCACTCATTCCTTTTGGTTTGGGTAACAAGTCAAAATCCCATGCCCAGAGAACTTCAGATAGAGTTCGCGGAAATACTCAGTGGACAACCGAGGCAGGGTAAGGATCAGCATTTCCACACTACTCAGAGAATTTTTATTTTCAGGGATGGATTTTTAGCCCAATTCAAGTTGAAGAAAAGTGGTTTCGTGAAAATCGCAGAAAATTTTTTTTCAGAAACTCCGGGGTGCCTGGATGTCGCGGTGCACCACGTGACAGTTGTATTCCAAAACTGAGTCACTCAGATCACACGAGTACCCAAGCATGCTTGAAACACATTCAAATGCAAGTGCTTCTATCTGTTGTCTTGACTGTTTCCCACTCATTCCTTTTGGTTTGGGGAACATGTCAAAATCCCATGCCCAGAGAACTTCAACTAGAGTTCGCGGAAATGCTCAGTGGACACCCCAGGTAGGGTAAGGATCAGCATTTCCACACTACTCAGAGAATTTTTATTTTCAGGGATGGATTTTTAGCCCAAATCAAGTTGAAGAAAAGTGGTTTCATGAAAATCGCAGAAATTTTTTTTTCAGAAACTCCGGGGTGCCTGGAGGTCGCGGTGCACCACGCGACAGTTGTATTCCAAAACTGAGTCACTCAGATCACAAGAGTACCAAGGCATCCTTGAAACTCATTCAAATGCAAGTGCTTCTATCTGTTTCCTTGATTGTTTCCCACTAATTCCTTTTGGTTTGGGGAACATGTCAAAATCCCATGCCCAGAGAACTTCAACTAGAGTTCGCGGAAATGCTCAGTGGACACCCCAGGTAGGGTAAGGATCAGCATTTCCACACTACTCAGAGAATTTTTATTTTCAGGGATGGATTTTTAGCCCAAATCAAGTTGAAGAAAAGTGGTTTCGTGAAAATCGCAGAAATTTTTTTTTCAGAAACTCCGGGGTGCCTGGAGGTCGCGGTGCACCACGCGACAGTTGTATTCCAAAACTGAGTCACTCAGATCACACGAGTACCAAGGCATCCTTGAAACTCTTTCAAATGCAAGTGCTTCTATCTGTTTCCTTGATTGTTTCCCACTCATTCCTTTTGGTTTGGGTAACAAGTCAAAATCCCATGCCCAGAGAACTTCAGATAGAACTCGCGGAAATGCTCAGTGGACAACCGAGGCAGGGTAAGGATCAGCATTTCCACACTACTCAGAGAATTTTTATTTTCAGGGATGGATTTTTAGCCCAATTCAAGTTGAAGAAAAGTGGTTTCGTGAAAATCGCAGAAAATTTTTTTTCAGAAACTCCGGGGTGCCTGGAGGTCGCGGTGCACCACGTGACAGTTGTATTCCAAAACTGAGTCACTCAGATCACACGAGTACCCAAGCATGCTTGAAACACATACAAATGCAAGTGCTTCTATCTGTTGTCTTGACTGTTTCCCACTCATTCCTTTTGGTTTGGGGAACATGTCAAAATCCCATGCCCAGAGAACTTCAGATAGAGTTCGCGGAAATGCTCAGTGGACAACCGAGGCAGGGTAAGGATCAGCATTTCCACACTACTCAGAGAATTTTTATTTTCAGGGATGGATTTTTAGCCCAAATCAAGTTGAAGAAAAGTGGTTTCGTGAAAATCGCAGAAAATTTTTTTTCAGAAACTCCGGGGTGCCTGGAGGTCGCGGTGCACCACGCGACAGTTGTATTCCAAAACTGAGTCACTCAGATCACACGAGTACCAAGGCATCCTTGAAACTCATTCAAATGCAAGTGCTTCTATCTGTTTCCTTGATTGTTTCCCACTCATTCCTTTTGGTTTGGGGAACATGTCAAAATCCCATGCCCAGAGAACTTCAACTAGAGTTCGCGGAAATGCTCAGTGGACACCCCAGGTAGGGTAAGGATCAGCATTTCCACACTACTCAGAGAATTTTTATTTTCAGGGATGGATTTTTAGCCCAAATCAAGTTGAAGAAAAGTGGTTTCGTGAAAATCGCAGAAATTTTTTTTTCAGAAACTCCGGGGTGCCTGGAGGTCGCGGTGCACCACGCGACAGTTGTATTCCAAATCTGAGTCGCTCAGATCACACGAGTACCAAGGCATCCTTGAAACTCATTCAAATGCAAGTGCTTCTATCTGTTGTCTTGATTGTTTCCCACTCATTCCTTTTGGTTTGGGGAACATGTCAAAATCCCATGCCCAGAGAACTTCAGATAGAGTTCGCGGAAATACTCAGTGGACAACCGAGGCAGGGTAAGGATCAGCATTTCCACACTACTCAGAGAATTTTTATTTTCAGGGATGGATTTTTAGCCCAATTCAAGTTGAAGAAAAGTGGTTTCGTGAAAATCGCAGAAAATTTTTTTTCAGAAACTCCGGGGTGCCTGGATGTCGCGGTGCACCACGTGACAGTTGTATTCCAAAACTGAGTCACTCAGATCACACGAGTACCCAAGCATGCTTGAAACACATTCAAATGCAAGTGCTTCTATCTGTTGTCTTGACTGTTTCCCACTCATTCCTTTTGGTTTGGGGAACATGTCAAAATCCCATGCCCAGAGAACTTCAGATAGAGTTCGCGGAAATGCTCAGTGGACAACCTAGGCAGGGTAAGGATCAGCATTTCCACACTACTCAGAGAATTTTTAATTTCAGTGATGGATTTTTAGCCCAATTCAAGTTGAAGAAAAGTGGTTTCGTGAAAATCGCAGAAATTTTTTTTTCAGAAACTCCGGGGTGCCTGGAGGTCGCAGTGCACCACGCGACAGTTGTATTCCAAAACTGAGTCACTCAGATCACACGAGTACCAAGGCATCCTTGAAACTCATTCAAATGCAAGTGCTTCTATCTGTTTCGTTGATTGTTTCCCACTCATTCCTTTTGGTTTGGGTAACAAGTCAAAATCCCATGCCCAGAGAACTTCAGATAGAACTCGCGGAAATGCTCAGTGGACAACCGAGGCAGGGTAAGGATCAGCATTTCCACACTACTCAGAGAATTTTTATTTTCAGGGATGGATTTTTAGCCCAATTCAAGTTGAAGAAAAGTGGTTTCGTGAAAATCGCAGAAAATTTTTTTTCAGAAACTCCGGGGTGCCTGGAGGTCGCGGTGCACCACGTGACAGTTGTATTCCAAAACTGAGTCACTCAGATCACACGAGTACCCAAGCATGCTTGAAACACATACAAATGCAAGTGCTTCTATCTGTTGTCTTGACTGTTTCCCACTCATTCCTTTTGGTTTGGGGAACATGTCAAAATCCCATGCCCAGAGAACTTCAGATAGAGTTCGCGGAAATGCTCAGTGGACAACCTAGGCAGGGTAAGGATCAGCATTTCCACACTACTCAGAGAATTTTTAATTTCAGGGATGGATTTTTAGCCCAATTCAAGTTGAAGAAAAGTGGTTTCGTGAAAATCGCAGAAATTTTTTTTTCAGAAACTCCGGGGTGCCTGGAGGTCGCAGTGCACCACGCGACAGTTGTATTCCAAAACTGAGTCACTCAGATCACACGAGTACCAAGGCTTCCTTGGATCTCATTCAAATGCAAGTGCTTCTATCTGTTTCCTTGATTGTTTCCCACTCATTCCTGTTGGTTTGGGGAACATGTCAAAATCCCATACCCAGAGAACTTCAACTAGAGTTCGCGGAAATGCTCAGTGGACACCCCAGGTAGGGTAAGGATCAGCATTTCCACACTACTCAGAGAATTTTTATTTTCAGGGATGGATTTTTAGCCCAAATCAAGTTGAAGAAAAGTGGTTTCGTGAAAATCGCAGAAATTTTTTTTTCAGAAACTCCGGGGTGCCTGGAGGTCGCGGTGCACCACGCGACAGTTGTATTCCAAAACTGAGTCACTCAGATCACACGAGTACCAAGGCATCCTTGAAACTCATTCAAATGCAAGTGCTTCTATCTGTTTCCTTGATTGTTTCCCACTCATTCCTTTTGGTTTGGGGAACATGTCAAAATCCCATGCCCAGAGAACTTCAACTAGAGTTCGCGGAAATGCTCAGTGGACACCCCAGGTAGGGTAAGGATCAGCATTTCCACACTACTCAGAGAATTTTTATTTTCAGGGATGGATTTTTAGCCCAAATCAAGTTGAAGAAAAGTGGTTTCATGAAAATCGCAGAAATTTTTTTTTCAGAAACTCCGGGGTGCCGGGAGGTCGCGGTGCACCACGCGACAGTTGTATTCCAAAACTGAGTCACTCAGATCACACGAGTACCAAGGCATCCTTGAAACTCATTCAAATGCAAGTGCTTCTATCTGTTTCCTTGATTGTTTCCCACTAATTCCTTTTGGTCTGGGGAACATGTCAAAATCCCATGCCCAGAGAACTTCAACTAGAGTTCGCGGAAATGCTCAGTGGACACCCCAGGTAGGGTAAGGATCAGCATTTCCACACTACTCAGAGAATTTTTATTTTCAGGGATGGATTTTTAGCCCAAATCAAGTTGAAGAAAAGTGGTTTCGTGAAAATCGCAGAAATTTTTTTTTCAGAAACTCCGGGGTGCCTGGAGGTCGCGGTGCACCACGCGACAGTTGTATTCCAAAACTGAGTCACTCAGATCACACGAGTACCAAGGCATCCTTGAAACTCTTTCAAATGCAAGTGCTTCTATCTGTTTCCTTGATTGTTTCCCACTCATTCCTTTTGGTTTGGGGAACATGTCAAAATCCCATGCCCAGAGAACTTCAACTAGAGTTCGCGGAAATGCTCAGTGGACACCCCAGGTAGGGTAAGGATCAGCATTTCCACACTACTCAGAGAATTTTTATTTTCAGTGATGGATTTTTAGCCCAAATCAAGTTGAAGAAAAGTGGTTTCATGAAAATCGCAGAAATTTTTTTTTCAGAAACTCCGGGGTGCCTGGAGGTCGCGGTGCACCACGCGACAGTTGTATTCCAAAACTGAGTCACTCAGATCACACGAGTACCAAGGCATCCTTGAAACTCATTCAAATGCAAGTGCTTCTATCTGTTTCCTTGATTGTTTCCCACTCATTCCTTTTGGTTTGGGGAACATGTCAAAATCCCATGCCCAGAGAACGTCAACTAGAGTTCGCGGAAATGCTCAGTGGACACCCCAGGTAGGGTAAGGATCAGCATTTCCACACTACTCAGAGAATTTTTATTTTCAGGGATGGATTTTTAGCCCAAATCAAGTTGAAGAAAAGTGGTTTCGTGAAAATCGCAGAAAATTTTTTTTCAGAAACTCCGGGGTGCCTGGAGGTCGCGGTGCACCACGCGACAGTTGTATTCCAAAACTGAGTCACTCAGATCACAGGAGTAACAAGGCATCCTTGAAACTCATTCAAATGCAAGTGCTTCTATATGTTTCCTTGATTGTTTCCCACTCATTCCTTTTGGTATGGGGAACATGTCAAAATCCCATGCCCAGAGAACTTCAACTAGAGTTCGCGGAAATGCTCAGTGGACACCCCAGGTAGGGTAAGGATCAGTTTTCCACACTACTCAGAGAATTTTTATTTTCAGGGATGGATTTTTAGCCCAAATCAAGTTGAAGAAAAGTGGTTTCGTGAAAATCGCAGAAAATTTTTTTTCAGAAACTCTGGGGTGCCTGGAGGTCGCGGTGCACCACGCGACAGTTGTATTCCAAAACTGAGTCACTCAGATCATACGAGTACCAAGGCATCCTTGAAACTCATTCAAATGCAAGTGCTTCTATTTGTTTCCTTTATTGTTTCCCACTCATTCCTTTTGGTTTGGGGAACATGTCAAAATCCCATGCCCAGAGAACTTCAACTAGAGTTCGCGGAAATGCTCAGTGGACACCCCAGGTAGGGTAAGGATCAGCATTTCCACACTACTCAGAAAATTTTTATTTTCAGGGATGGATTTTTAGCCCAAATCAAGTTGAAGAAAAGTGGTTTCGTGAAAATCGCAGAAAATTTTTTTTCAGAAACTCCGGGGTGCCTGGAGGTTGCGGTGCACCACGCGACAGTTGTATTCCAAAACTGAGTCACTCAGATCACATGAGTACCAAGGCATCCTTGAAACTCATTCACATGCAAGTGCTTCTATCTGTTGTCTTGATTGTTTCCCACTCATTCCTTTTGGTTTGGGTAACAAGTCAAAATCCCATGCCCAGAGAACTTCAGATAGAGTTCGCGGAAATACTCAGTGGACAACCGAGGCAGGGTAAGGATCAGCATTTCCACACTACTCAGAGAATTTTTATTTTCAGGGATGGATTTTTAGCCCAATTCAAGTTGAAGAAAAGTGGTTTCGTGAAAATCGCAGAAAATTTTTTTTCAGAAACTCCGGGGTGCCTGGATGTCGCGGTGCACCACGTGACAGTTGTATTCCAAAACTGAGTCACTCAGATCACACGAGTACCCAAGCATGCTTGAAACACATTCAAATGCAAGTGCTTCTATCTGTTGTCTTGACTGTTTCCCACTCATTCCTTTTGGTTTGGGGAACATGTCAAAATCCCATGCCCAGAGAACTTCAACTAGAGTTCGCGGAAATGCTCAGTGGACACCCCAGGTAGGGTAAGGATCAGCATTTCCACACTACTCAGAGAATTTTTATTTTCAGGGATGGATTTTTAGCCCAAATCAAGTTGAAGAAAAGTGGTTTCATGAAAATCGCAGAAATTTTTTTTTCAGAAACTCCGGGGTGCCTGGAGGTCGCGGTGCACCACGCGACAGTTGTATTCCAAAACTGAGTCACTCAGATCACACGAGTACCAAGGCATCCTTGAAACTCATTCAAATGCAAGTGCTTCTATCTGTTTCCTTGATTGTTTCCCACTAATTCCTTTTGGTTTGGGGAACATGTCAAAATCCCATGCCCAGAGAACTTCAACTAGAGTTCGCGGAAATGCTCAGTGGACACCCCAGGTAGGGTAAGGATCAGCATTTCCACACTACTCAGAGAATTTTTATTTTCAGGGATGGATTTTTAGCCCAAATCAAGTTGAAGAAAAGTGGTTTCGTGAAAATCGCAGAAATTTTTTTTTCAGAAACTCCGGGGTGCCTGGAGGTCGCGGTGCACCACGCGACAGTTGTATTCCAAAACTGAGTCACTCAGATCACACGAGTACCAAGGCATCCTTGAAACTCATTCAAATGCAAGTGCTTCTATCTGTTTCCTTGATTGTTTCCCACTCATTCCTTTTGGTTTGGGGAACATGTCAAAATCCCATGCCCAGAGAACGTCAACTAGAGTTCGCGGAAATGCTCAGTGGACAACCTAGGCAGGGTAAGGATCAGCATTTCCACACTACTCAGAGAATTTTTAATTTCAGTGATGGATTTTTAGCCCAATTCAAGTTGAAGAAAAGTGGTTTCGTGAAAATCGCAGAAATTTTTTTTTCAGAAACTCCGGGGTGCCTGGAGGTCGCAGTGCACCACGCGACAGTTGTATTCCAAAACTGAGTCACTCAGATCACACGAGTACCAAGGCTTCCTTGGAACTCATTCAAATGCAAGTGCTTCTATCTGTTTCCTTGATTGTTTCCCACTCATTCCTGTTGGTTTGGGGAACATGTCAAAATCCCATACCCAGAGAACTTCAACTAGAGTTCGCGGAAATGCTCAGTGGACACCCCAGGTAGGGTAAGGATCAGCATTTCCACACTACTCAGAGAATTTTTATTTTCAGGGATGGATTTTTAACCCAAATCAAGTTGAAGAAAAGTGGTTTCGTGAAAATCGCAGAAATTATTTTTTCAGAAACTCCGGGGTGCCTGGAGGTCGCGGTGCACCACGCGACAGTTGTATTCCAAAACTGAGTCACTCAGATCACACGAGTACCAAGGCATCCTTGAAACTCATTCAAATGCAAGTGCTTCTATCTGTTTCCTTGATTGTTTCCCACTCATTCCTTTTGGTTTGGTGAACATGTCAAAATCCCATGCCCAGAGAACTTCAACTAGAGTTCGCGGAAATGCTCAGTGGACACCCCAGGTAGGGTAAGGATCAGCATTTCCACACTACTCAGAGAATTTTTATTTTCAGGGATGGATTTTTAGCCCAAATCAAGTTGAAGAAAAGTGGTTTCGTGAAAATCGCAGAAAATTTTTTTTCAGAAACTCCGGGGTGCCTGGAGGTCACGGTGCACCACGCGACAGTTGTATTCCAAAACTGAGTCACTCAGATCACACGAGTACCAAGGCATCCTTGAAACTCATTCAAATGCAAGTGCTTCTATCTGTTTCGTTGATTGTTTCCCACTCATTCCTTTTGGTTTGGGTAACAAGTCAAAATCCCATGCCCAGAGAACTTCAGATAGAACTCGCGGAAATGCTCAGTGGACAACCGAGGCAGGGTAAGGATCAGCATTTCCACACTACTCAGAGAATTTTTATTTTCAGGGATGGATTTTTAGCCCAATTCAAGTTGAAGAAAAGTGGTTTCGTGAAAATCGCAGAAAATTTTTTTTCAGAAACTCCGGGGTGCCTGGAGGTCGCGGTGCACCACGTGACAGTTGTATTCCAAAACTGAGTCACTCAGATCACACGAGTACCCAAGCATGCTTGAAACACATACAAATGCAAGTGCTTCTATCTGTTGTCTTGACTGTTTCCCACTCATTCCTTTTGGTTTGGGGAACATGTCAAAATCCCATGCCCAGAGAACTTCAGATAGAGTTCGCGGAAATGCTCAGTGGACAACCTAGGCAGGGTAAGGATCAGCATTTCCACACTACTCAGAGAATTTTTAATTTCAGGGATGGATTGTTAGCCCAATTCAAGTTGAAGAAAAGTGGTTTCGTGAAAATCGCAGAAATTTTTTTTTCAGAAACTCCGTGGTGCCTGGAGGTCGCAGTGCACCACGCGACAGTTGTATTCCAAAACTGAGTCACTCAGATCACACGAGTACCAAGGCTTCCTTGGATCTCATTCAAATGCAAGTGCTTCTATCTGTTTCCTTGATTGTTTCCCACTCATTCCTGTTGGTTTGGGGAACATGTCAAAATCCCATACCCAGAGAACTTCAACTAGAGTTCGCGGAAATGCTCAGTGGACACCCCAGGTAGGGTAAGGATCAGCATTTCCACACTACTCAGAGAATTTTTATTTTCAGGGATGGATTTTTAGCCCAAATCAAGTTGAAGAAAAGTGGTTTCGTGAAAATCGCAGAAATTTTTTTTTCAGAAACTCCGGGGTGCCTGGAGGTCGCGGTGCACCACGCGACAGTTGTATTCCAAAACTGAGTCACTCAGATCACACGAGTACCAAGGCATCCTTGAAACTCATTCAAATGCAAGTGCTTCTATCTGTTTCCTTGATTGTTTCCCACTCATTCCTTTTGGTTTGGGGAACATGTCAAAATCCCATGCCCAGAGAACTTCAACTAGAGTTCGCGGAAATGCTCAGTGGACACCCCAGGTAGGGTAAGGATCAGCATTTCCACACTACTCAGAGAATTTTTATTTTCAGGGATGGATTTTTAGCCCAAATCAAGTTGAAGAAAAGTGGTTTCATGAAAATCGCAGAAATTTTTTTTTCAGAAACTCCGGGGTGCCGGGAGGTCGCGGTGCACCACGCGACAGTTGTATTCCAAAACTGAGTCACTCAGATCACACGAGTACCAAGGCATCCTTGAAACTCATTCAAATGCAAGTGCTTCTATCTGTTTCCTTGATTGTTTCCCACTAATTCCTTTTGGTCTGGGGAACATGTCAAAATCCCATGCCCAGAGAACTTCAACTAGAGTTCGCGGAAATGCTCAGTGGACACCCCAGGTAGGGTAAGGATCAGCATTTCCACACTACTCAGAGAATTTTTATTTTCAGGGATGGATTTTTAGCCCAAATCAAGTTGAAGAAAAGTGGTTTCGTGAAAATCGCAGAAATTTTTTTTTCAGAAACTCCGGGGTGCCTGGAGGTCGCGGTGCACCACGCGACAGTTGTATTCCAAAACTGAGTCACTCAGATCACACGAGTACCAAGGCATCCTTGAAACTCTTTCAAATGCAAGTGCTTCTATCTGTTTCCTTGATTGTTTCCCACTCATTCCTTTTGGTTTGGGGAACATGTCAAAATCCCATGCCCAGAGAACTTCAACTAGAGTTCGCGGAAATGCTCAGTGGACACCCCAGGTAGGGTAAGGATCAGCATTTCCACACTACTCAGAGAATTTTTATTTTCAGTGATGGATTTTTAGCCCAAATCAAGTTGAAGAAAAGTGGTTTCATGAAAATCGCAGAAATTTTTTTTTCAGAAACTCCGGGGTGCCTGGAGGTCGCGGTGCACCACGCGACAGTTGTATTCCAAAACTGAGTCACTCAGATCACACGAGTACCAAGGCATCCTTGAAACTCATTCAAATGCAAGTGCTTCTATCTGTTTCCTTGATTGTTTCCCACTCATTCCTTTTGGTTTGGGGAACATGTCAAAATCCCATGCCCAGAGAACGTCAACTAGAGTTCGCGGAAATGCTCAGTGGACACCCCAGGTAGGGTAAGGATCAGCATTTCCACACTACTCAGAGAATTTTTATTTTCAGGGATGGATTTTTAGCCCAAATCAAGTTGAAGAAAAGTGGTTTCGTGAAAATCGCAGAAAATTTTTTTTCAGAAACTCCGGGGTGCCTGGAGGTCGCGGTGCACCACGCGACAGTTGTATTCCAAAACTGAGTCACTCAGATCACAGGAGTAACAAGGCATCCTTGAAACTCATTCAAATGCAAGTGCTTCTATATGTTTCCTTGATTGTTTCCCACTCATTCCTTTTGGTATGGGGAACATGTCAAAATCCCATGCCCAGAGAACTTCAACTAGAGTTCGCGGAAATGCTCAGTGGACACCCCAGGTAGGGTAAGGATCAGTTTTCCACACTACTCAGAGAATTTTTATTTTCAGGGATGGATTTTTAGCCCAAATCAAGTTGAAGAAAAGTGGTTTCGTGAAAATCGCAGAAAATTTTTTTTCAGAAACTCTGGGGTGCCTGGAGGTCGCGGTGCACCACGCGACAGTTGTATTCCAAAACTGAGTCACTCAGATCATACGAGTACCAAGGCATCCTTGAAACTCATTCAAATGCAAGTGCTTCTATTTGTTTCCTTTATTGTTTCCCACTCATTCCTTTTGGTTTGGGGAACATGTCAAAATCCCATGCCCAGAGAACTTCAACTAGAGTTCGCGGAAATGCTCAGTGGACACCCCAGGTAGGGTAAGGATCAGCATTTCCACACTACTCAGAAAATTTTTATTTTCAGGGATGGATTTTTAGCCCAAATCAAGTTGAAGAAAAGTGGTTTCGTGAAAATCGCAGAAAATTTTTTTTCAGAAACTCCGGGGTGCCTGGAGGTTGCGGTGCACCACGCGACAGTTGTATTCCAAAACTGAGTCACTCAGATCACATGAGTACCAAGGCATCCTTGAAACTCATTCACATGCAAGTGCTTCTATCTGTTGTCTTGATTGTTTCCCACTCATTCCTTTTGGTTTGGGTAACAAGTCAAAATCCCATGCCCAGAGAACTTCAGATAGAGTTCGCGGAAATACTCAGTGGACAACCGAGGCAGGGTAAGGATCAGCATTTCCACACTACTCAGAGAATTTTTATTTTCAGGGATGGATTTTTAGCCCAATTCAAGTTGAAGAAAAGTGGTTTCGTGAAAATCGCAGAAAATTTTTTTTCAGAAACTCCGGGGTGCCTGGATGTCGCGGTGCACCACGTGACAGTTGTATTCCAAAACTGAGTCACTCAGATCACACGAGTACCCAAGCATGCTTGAAACACATTCAAATGCAAGTGCTTCTATCTGTTGTCTTGACTGTTTCCCACTCATTCCTTTTGGTTTGGGGAACATGTCAAAATCCCATGCCCAGAGAACTTCAACTAGAGTTCGCGGAAATGCTCAGTGGACACCCCAGGTAGGGTAAGGATCAGCATTTCCACACTACTCAGAGAATTTTTATTTTCAGGGATGGATTTTTAGCCCAAATCAAGTTGAAGAAAAGTGGTTTCATGAAAATCGCAGAAATTTTTTTTTCAGAAACTCCGGGGTGCCTGGAGGTCGCGGTGCACCACGCGACAGTTGTATTCCAAAACTGAGTCACTCAGATCACACGAGTACCAAGGCATCCTTGAAACTCATTCAAATGCAAGTGCTTCTATCTGTTTCCTTGATTGTTTCCCACTAATTCCTTTTGGTTTGGGGAACATGTCAAAATCCCATGCCCAGAGAACTTCAACTAGAGTTCGCGGAAATGCTCAGTGGACACCCCAGGTAGGGTAAGGATCAGCATTTCCACACTACTCAGAGAATTTTTATTTTCAGGGATGGATTTTTAGCCCAAATCAAGTTGAAGAAAAGTGGTTTCGTGAAAATCGCAGAAATTTTTTTTTCAGAAACTCCGGGGTGCCTGGAGGTCGCGGTGCACCACGCGACAGTTGTATTCCAAAACTGAGTCACTCAGATCACACGAGTACCAAGGCATCCTTGAAACTCATTCAAATGCAAGTGCTTCTATCTGTTTCCTTGATTGTTTCCCACTCATTCCTTTTGGTTTGGGGAACATGTCAAAATCCCATGCCCAGAGAACGTCAACTAGAGTTCGCGGAAATGCTCAGTGGACAACCTAGGCAGGGTAAGGATCAGCATTTCCACACTACTCAGAGAATTTTTAATTTCAGTGATGGATTTTTAGCCCAATTCAAGTTGAAGAAAAGTGGTTTCGTGAAAATCGCAGAAATTTTTTTTTCAGAAACTCCGGGGTGCCTGGAGGTCGCAGTGCACCACGCGACAGTTGTATTCCAAAACTGAGTCACTCAGATCACACGAGTACCAAGGCTTCCTTGGAACTCATTCAAATGCAAGTGCTTCTATCTGTTTCCTTGATTGTTTCCCACTCATTCCTGTTGGTTTGGGGAACATGTCAAAATCCCATACCCAGAGAACTTCAACTAGAGTTCGCGGAAATGCTCAGTGGACACCCCAGGTAGGGTAAGGATCAGCATTTCCACACTACTCAGAGAATTTTTATTTTCAGGGATGGATTTTTAACCCAAATCAAGTTGAAGAAAAGTGGTTTCGTGAAAATCGCAGAAATTATTTTTTCAGAAACTCCGGGGTGCCTGGAGGTCGCGGTGCACCACGCGACAGTTGTATTCCAAAACTGAGTCACTCAGATCACACGAGTACCAAGGCATCCTTGAAACTCATTCAAATGCAAGTGCTTCTATCTGTTTCCTTGATTGTTTCCCACTCATTCCTTTTGGTTTGGTGAACATGTCAAAATCCCATGCCCAGAGAACTTCAACTAGAGTTCGCGGAAATGCTCAGTGGACACCCCAGGTAGGGTAAGGATCAGCATTTCCACACTACTCAGAGAATTTTTATTTTCAGGGATGGATTTTTAGCCCAAATCAAGTTGAAGAAAAGTGGTTTCGTGAAAATCGCAGAAAATTTTTTTTCAGAAACTCCGGGGTGCCTGGAGGTCACGGTGCACCACGCGACAGTTGTATTCCAAAACTGAGTCACTCAGATCACACGAGTACCAAGGCATCCTTGAAACTCATTCAAATGCAAGTGCTTCTATCTGTTTCGTTGATTGTTTCCCACTCATTCCTTTTGGTTTGGGTAACAAGTCAAAATCCCATGCCCAGAGAACTTCAGATAGAACTCGCGGAAATGCTCAGTGGACAACCGAGGCAGGGTAAGGATCAGCATTTCCACACTACTCAGAGAATTTTTATTTTCAGGGATGGATTTTTAGCCCAATTCAAGTTGAAGAAAAGTGGTTTCGTGAAAATCGCAGAAAATTTTTTTTCAGAAACTCCGGGGTGCCTGGAGGTCGCGGTGCACCACGTGACAGTTGTATTCCAAAACTGAGTCACTCAGATCACACGAGTACCCAAGCATGCTTGAAACACATACAAATGCAAGTGCTTCTATCTGTTGTCTTGACTGTTTCCCACTCATTCCTTTTGGTTTGGGGAACATGTCAAAATCCCATGCCCAGAGAACTTCAGATAGAGTTCGCGGAAATGCTCAGTGGACAACCTAGGCAGGGTAAGGATCAGCATTTCCACACTACTCAGAGAATTTTTAATTTCAGGGATGGATTGTTAGCCCAATTCAAGTTGAAGAAAAGTGGTTTCGTGAAAATCGCAGAAATTTTTTTTTCAGAAACTCCGTGGTGCCTGGAGGTCGCAGTGCACCACGCGACAGTTGTATTCCAAAACTGAGTCACTCAGATCACACGAGTACCAAGGCTTCCTTGGATCTCATTCAAATGCAAGTGCTTCTATCTGTTTCCTTGATTGTTTCCCACTCATTCCCGTTGGTTTGGGGAACATGTCAAAATCCCATACCCAGAGAACTTCAACTAGAGTTCGCGGAAATGCTCAGTGGACACCCCAGGTAGGGTAAGGATCAGCATTTCCACACTACTCAGGGAATTTTTATTTTCAGGGATGGATTTTTAGCCCAAATCAAGTTGAAGAAAAGTGGTTTCGTGAAAATCGCAGAAATTTTTTTTTCAGAAACTCCGGGGTGCCTGGAGGTCGCGGTGCACCACGCGACAGTTGTATTCCAAAACTGAGTCACTCAGATCACACGAGTACCAAGGCATCCTTGAAACTCATTCAAATGCAAGTGCTTCTATCTGTTTCCTTGATTGTTTCCCACTCATTCCTTTTGGTTTGGGGAACATGTCAAAATCCCATGCCCAGAGAACGTCAACTAGAGTTCGCGGAAATGCTCAGTGGACAACCTAGGCAGGGTAAGGATCAGCATTTCCACACTACTCAGAGAATTTTTAATTTCAGTGATGGATTTTTAGCCCAATTCAAGTTGAAGAAAAGTGGTTTCGTGAAAATCGCAGAAATTTTTTTTTCAGAAACTCCCGGGTGCCTGGAGGTCGCAGTGCACCACGCGACAGTTGTATTCCAAAACTGAGTCACTCAGATCACACGAGTACCAAGGCTTCCTTGGAACTCATTCAAATGCAAGTGCTTCTATCTGTTTCCTTGATAGTTTCCCACTCATTCCTGTTGGTTTGGGGAACATGTCAAAATCCCATACCCAGAGAACTTCAACTAGAGTTCGCGGAAATGCTCAGTGGACACCCCAGGTAGGGTAAGGATCAGCATTTCCACACTACTCAGAGAATTTTTATTTTCAGGGATGGATTTTTAACCCAAATCAAGTTGAAGAAAAGTGGTTTCGTGAAAATCGCAGAAATTTTTTTTTCAGAAACTCCGGGGTGCCTGGAGGTCGCGGTGCACCACGCGACAGTTGTATTCCAAAACTGAGTCACTCAGATCACACGAGTACCAAGGCATCCTTGAAACTCATTCAAATGCAAGTGCTTCTATCTGTTTCCTTGATTGTTTCCCACTCATTCCTTTTGGTTTGGTGAACATGTCAAAATCCCATGCCCAGAGAACTTCAACTAGAGTTCGCGGAAATGCTCAGTGGACACCCCAGGTAGGGTAAGGATCAGCATTTCCACACTACTCAGAGAATTTTTATTTTCAGGGATGGATTTTTAGCCCAAATCAAGTTGAAGAAAAGTGGTTTCGTGAAAATCGCAGAAAATTTTTTTTCAGAAACTCCGGGGTGCCTGGAGGTCACGGTGCACCACGCGACAGTTGTATTCCAAAACTGAGACACTCAGATCACACGAGTACCAAGGCATCCTTGAAACTCATTCAAATGCAAGTGCTTCTATCTGTTTCCTTGATTGTTTCCCACTCATTCCTTTTGGTTTGGGGAACATGTTAAAATCCCATGCCCAGATAACTTCAACTAGAGTTCGCGGAAATGCTCAGTGGACACCCCAGGTAAGGTAAGGATCAGCATTTCCACACTACTCAGAGATTTTTTATTTTCAGGGATGGATTTTTAGCCCAAATCAAGTTGAAGAAAAGTGGTTTCGTGAAAATCGCAGAAATTTTTTTTTCAGAAACTCCGGAGTGCCTGGAGGTCGCGGTGCACCACGCGACAGTTGTATTCCAAAACTGAGTCACTCAGATCACACGAGTACCAAGGCATCCTTGAAACTCATTCAAATGCAAGTGCTTCTATCTGTTTCGTTGATTGTTTCCCACTCATTCCTTTTGGTTTGGGTAACAAGTCAAAATCCCATGCCCAGAGAACTTCAGATAGAACTCGCGGAAATGCTCAGTGGACAACCGAGGCAGGGTAAGGATCAGCATTTCCACACTACTCAGAGAATTTTTATTTTCAGGGATGGATTTTTAGCCCAATTCAAGTTGAAGAAAAGTGGTTTCGTGAAAATCGCAGAAAATTTTTTTTCAGAAACTCCGGGGTGCCTGGAGGTCGCGGTGCACCACGTGACAGTTGTATTCCAAAACTGAGTCACTCAGATCACACGAGTACCCAAGCATGCTTGAAACACATACAAATGCAAGTGCTTCTATCTGTTGTCTTGACTGTTTCCCACTCATTCCTTTTGGTTTGGGGAACATGTCAAAATCCCATGCCCAGAGAACTTCAGATAGAGTTCGCGGAAATGCTCAGTGGACAACCTAGGCAGGGTAAGGATCAGCATTTCCACACTACTCAGAGAATTTTTAATTTCAGGGATGGATTTTTTGCCCAATTCAAGTTGAAGAAAAGTGGTTTCGTGAAAATCGCAGAAATTTTTTTTTCAGAAACTCCGGGGTGCCTGGAGGTCGCAGTGCACCACGCGACAGTTGTATTCCAAAACTGAGTCACTCAGATCACACGAGTACCAAGGCTTCCTTGGATCTCATTCAAATGCAAGTGCTTCTATCTGTTTCCTTGATTGTTTCCCACTCATTCCTGTTGGTTTGGGGAACATGTCAAAATCCCATACCCAGAGAACTTCAACTAGAGTTCGCGGAAATGCTCAGTGGACACCCCAGGTAGGGTAAGGATCAGCATTTCCACACTACTCAGAGAATTTTTATTTTCAGGGATGGATTTTTAGCCCAAATCAAGTTGAAGAAAAGTGGTTTCGTGAAAATCGCAGAAATTTTTTTTTCAGAAACTCCGGGGTGCCTGGAGGTCGCGGTGTACCACGCGACAGTTGTATTCCAAAACTGAGTCACTCAGATCACATGAGTACCAAGGCATCCTTGAAACTCATTCAAATGCAAGTGCTTCTATCTGTTTCCTTGATTGTTTCCCACTCATTCCTTTTGGTTTGGGGAACATGTCAAAATCCCATGCCCAGAGAACTTCAACTAGAGTTCGCGGAAATGCTCAGTGGACACCCCAGGTAGGGTAAGGATCAGCATTTCCACACTACTCAGAGAATTTTTATTTTCAGGGATGGATTTTTAGCCCAAATCAAGTTGAAGAAAAGTGGTTTCGTGAAAATCGCAGAAAATTTTTTTTCAGAAACTCCGGGGTGCCTGGAGGTCGCGGTGCACCACGCGACAGTTGTATTCCAAATCTGAGTCGCTCAGATCACACGAGTACCAAGGCATCCTTGAAACTCATTCAAATGCAAGTGCTTCTATCTGTTGTCTTGATTGTTTCCCACTCATTCCTTTTGGTTTGGGTAACAAGTCAAAATCCCATGCCCAGAGAACTTCAGATAGAGTTCGCGGAAATACTCAGTGGACAACCGAGGCAGGGTAAGGATCAGCATTTCCACACTACTCAGAGAATTTTTATTTTCAGGGATGGATTTTTAGCCCAATTCAAGTTGAAGAAAAGTGGTTTCGTGAAAATCGCAGAAAATTTTTTTTCAGAAACTCCGGGGTGCCTGGATGTCGCGGTGCACCACGTGACAGTTGTATTCCAAAACTGAGTCACTCAGATCACACGAGTACCCAAGCATGCTTGAAACACATTCAAATGCAAGTGCTTCTATCTGTTGTCTTGACTGTTTCCCACTCATTCCTTTTGGTTTGGGGAACATGTCAAAATCCCATGCCCAGAGAACTTCAGATAGAGTTCGCGGAAATGCTCAGTGGACAACCTAGGCAGGGTAAGGATCAGCATTTCCACACTACTCAGAGAATTTTTAATTTCAGTGATGGATTTTTAGCCCAATTCAAGTTGAAGAAAAGTGGTTTCGTGAAAATCGCAGAAATTTTTTTTTCAGAAACTCCGGGGTGCCTGGAGGTCGCAGTGCACCACGCGACAGTTGTATTCCAAAACTGAGTCACTCAGATCACACGAGTACCAAGGCATCCTTGAAACTCATTCAAATGCAAGTGCTTCTATCTGTTTTGTTGATTGTTTCCCACTCATTCCTTTTGGTTTGGGTAACAAGTCAAAATCCCATGCCCAGAGAACTTCAGATAGAACTCGCGGAAATGCTCAGTGGACAACCGAGGCAGGGTAAGGATCAGCATTTCCACACTACTCAGAGAATTTTTATTTTCAGGGATGGATTTTTAGCCCAATTCAAGTTGAAGAAAAGTGGTTTCGTGAAAATCGCAGAAAATTTTTTTTCAGAAACTCCGGGGTGCCTGGAGGTCGCGGTGCACCACGTGACAGTTGTATTCCAAAACTGAGTCACTCAGATCACACGAGTACCCAAGCATGCTTGAAACACATACAAATGCAAGTGCTTCTATCTGTTGTCTTGACTGTTTCCCACTCATTCCTTTTGGTTTGGGGAACATGTCAAAATCCCATGCCCAGAGAACTTCAGATAGAGTTCGCGGAAATGCTCAGTGGACAACCTAGGCAGGGTAAGGATCAGCATTTCCACACTACTCAGAGAATTTTTAATTTCAGGGATGGATTTTTAGCCCAATTCAAGTTGAAGAAAAGTGGTTTCGTGAAAATCGCAGAAATTTTTTTTTCAGAAACTCCGGGGTGCCTGGAGGTCGCAGTGCACCACGCGACAGTTGTATTCCAAAACTGAGTCACTCAGATCACACGAGTACCAAGGCTTCCTTGGATCTCATTCAAATGCAAGTGCTTCTATCTGTTTCCTTGATTGTTTCCCACTCATTCCTGTTGGTTTGGGGAACATGTCAAAATCCCATACCCAGAGAACTTCAACTAGAGTTCGCGGAAATGCTCAGTGGACACCCCAGGTAGGGTAAGGATCAGCATTTCCACACTACTCAGAGAATTTTTATTTTCAGGGATGGATTTTTAGCCCAAATCAAGTTGAAGAAAAGTGGTTTCGTGAAAATCGCAGAAATTTTTTTTTCAGAAACTCCGGGGTGCCTGGAGGTCGCGGTGCACCACGCGACAGTTGTATTCCAAAACTGAGTCACTCAGATCACACGAGTACCAAGGCATCCTTGAAACTCATTCAAATGCAAGTGCTTCTATCTGTTTCCTTGATTGTTTCCCACTCATTCCTTTTGGTTTGGGGAACATGTCAAAATCCCATGCCCAGAGAACTTCAACTAGAGTTCGCGGAAATGCTCAGTGGACACCCCAGGTAGGGTAAGGATCAGCATTTCCACACTACTCAGAGAATTTTTATTTTCAGGGATGGATTTTTAGCCCAAATCAAGTTGAAGAAAAGTGGTTTCATGAAAATCGCAGAAATTTTTTTTTCAGAAACTCTGGGGTGCCTGGAGGTCGCGGTGCACCACGCGACAGTTGTATTCCAAAACTGAGTCACTCAGATCACACGAGTACCAAGGCATCCTTGAAACTCATTCAAATGCAAGTGCTTCTATCTGTTTCCTTGATTGTTTCCCACTAATTCCTTTTGGTTTGGGGAACATGTCAAAATCCCATGCCCAGAGAACTTCAACTAGAGTTCGCGGAAATGCTCAGTGGACACCCCAGGTAGGGTAAGGATCAGCATTTCCACACTACTCAGAGAATTTTTATTTTCAGGGATGGATTTTTAGCCCAAATCAAGTTGAAGAAAAGTGGTTTCGTGAAAATCGCAGAAATTTTTTTTTCAGAAACTCCGGGGTGCCTGGAGGTCGCGGTGCACCACGCGACAGTTGTATTCCAAAACTGAGTCACTCAGATCACACGAGTACCAAGGCATCCTTGAAACTCTTTCAAATGCAAGTGCTTCTATCTGTTTCCTTGATTGTTTCAGACTCATTCCTTTTGGTTTGGGGAACATGTCAAAATCCCATGCCCAGAGAACTTCAACTAGAGTTCGCGGAAATGCTCAGTGGACACCCCAGGTAGGGTAAGGATCAGCATTTCCACACTACTCAGAGAATTTTTATTTTCAGGGATGGATTTTTAGCCCAAATCAAGTTGAAGAAAAGTGGTTTCGTGAAAATCGCAGAAAATTTTTTTTCAGAAACTCCGGGGTGCCTGGAGGTCGCGGTGCACCACGCGACAGTTGTATTCCAAAACTGAGTCACTCAGATCACAGGAGTAACAAGGCATCCTTGAAACTCATTCAAATGCAAGTGCTTCTATATGTTTCCTTGATTGTTTCCCACTCATTCCTTTTGGTATGGGGAACATGTCAAAATCCCATGCCCAGAGAACTTCAACTAGAGTTCGCGGAAATGCTCAGTGGACACCCCAGGTAGGGTAAGGATCAGTTTTCCACACTACTCAGAGAATTTTCATTTTCAGGGATGGATTTTTAGCCCAAATCAAGTTGAAGAAATTTGGTTTCGTGAAAATCGCAGAAAATTTTTTTTCAGAAACTCTGGGGTGCCTGGAGGTCGCGGTGCACCACGCGACAGTTGTATTCCAAAACTGAGTCACTCAGATCATACGAGTACCAAGGCATCCTTGAAACTCATTCAAATGCAAGTGCTTCTATTTGTTTCCTTGATTGTTTCCCACTCATTCCTTTTGGTTTGGGGAACATGTCAAAATCCCATGCCCAGAGAACTTCAACTAGAGTTCGCGGAAATGCTCAGTGGACACCCCAGGTAGGGTAAGGATCAGCATTTCCACACTACTCAGAAAATTTTTATTTTCAGGGATGGATTTTTTAGCCCAAATCAAGTTGAAGAAAAGTGGTTTCGTGAAAATCGCAGAAAATTTTTTTTCAGAAACTCCGGGGTGCCTGGAGGTCGCGGTGCACCACGCGACAGTTGTATTCCAAATCTGAGTCGCTCAGATCACACGAGTACCAAGGCATCCTTGAAACTCATTCAAATGCAAGTGCTTCTATCTGTTGTCTTGATTGTTTCCCACTCATTCCTTTTGGTTTGGGTAACAAGTCAAAATCCCATGCCCAGAGAACTTCAGATAGAGTTCGCGGAAATACTCAGTGGACAACCGAGGCAGGGTAAGGATCAGCATTTCCACACTACTCAGAGAATTTTTATTTTCAGGGATGGATTTTTAGCCCAATTCAAGTTGAAGAAAAGTGGTTTCGTGAAAATCGCAGAAAATTTTTTTTCAGAAACTCCGGGGTGCCTGGATGTCGCGGTGCACCACGTGACAGTTGTATTCCAAAACTGAGTCACTCAGATCACACGAGTACCCAAGCATGCTTGAAACACATTCAAATGCAAGTGCTTCTATCTGTTGTCTTGACTGTTTCCCACTCATTCCTTTTGGTTTGGGGAACATGTCAAAATCCCATGCCCAGAGAACTTCAGATAGAGTTCGCGGAAATGCTCAGTGGACAACCTAGGCAGGGTAAGGATCAGCATTTCCACACTACTCAGAGAATTTTTAATTTCAGTGATGGATTTTTAGCCCAATTCAAGTTGAAGAAAAGTGGTTTCGTGAAAATCGCAGAAATTTTTTTTTCAGAAACTCCGGGGTGCCTGGAGGTCGCAGTGCACCACGCGACAGTTGTATTCCAAAACTGAGTCACTCAGATCACACGAGTACCAAGGCATCCTTGAAACTCATTCAAATGCAAGTGCTTCTATCTGTTTTGTTGATTGTTTCCCACTCATTCCTTTTGGTTTGGGTAACAAGTCAAAATCCCATGCCCAGAGAACTTCAGATAGAACTCGCGGAAATGCTCAGTGGACAACCGAGGCAGGGTAAGGATCAGCATTTCCACACTACTCAGAGAATTTTTATTTTCAGGGATGGATTTTTAGCCCAATTCAAGTTGAAGAAAAGTGGTTTCGTGAAAATCGCAGAAAATTTTAATTCAGAAACTCCGGGGTGCCTGGAGGTCGCGGTGCACCACGTGACAGTTGTATTCCAAAACTGAGTCACTCAGATCACACGAGTACCCAAGCATGCTTGAAACACATACAAATGCAAGTGCTTCTATCTGTTGTCTTGACTGTTTCCCACTCATTCCTTTTGGTTTGGGGAACATGTCAAAATCCCATGCCCAGAGAACTTCAGATAGAGTTCGCGGAAATGCTCAGTGGACAACCTAGGCAGGGTAAGGATCAGCATTTCCACACTACTCAGAGAATTTTTAATTTCAGGGATGGATTTTTAGCCCAATTCAAGTTGAAGAAAAGTGGTTTCGTGAAAATCGCAGAAATTTTTTTTTCAGAAACTCCGGGGTGCCTGGAGGTCGCAGTGCACCACGCGACAGTTGTATTCCAAAACTGAGTCACTCAGATCACACGAGTACCAAGGCTTCCTTGGATCTCATTCAAATGCAAGTGCTTCTATCTGTTTCCTTGATTGTTTCCCACTCATTCCTGTTGGTTTGGGGAACATGTCAAAATCCCATACCCAGAGAACTTCAACTAGAGTTCGCGGAAATGCTCAGTGGACACCCCAGGTAGGGTAAGGATCAGCATTTCCACACTACTCAGAGAATTTTTATTTTCAGGGATGGATTTTTAGCCCAAATCAAGTTGAAGAAAAGTGGTTTCGTGAAAATCGCAGAAATTTTTTTTTCAGAAACTCCGGGGTGCCTGGAGGTCGCGGTGCACCACGCGACAGTTGTATTCCAAAACTGAGTCACTCAGATCACACGAGTACCAAGGCATCCTTGAAACTCATTCAAATGCAAGTGCTTCTATCTGTTTCCTTGATTGTTTCCCACTCATTCCTTTTGGTTTGGGGAACATGTCAAAATCCCATGCCCAGAGAACTTCAACTAGAGTTCGCGGAAATGCTCAGTGGACACCCCAGGTAGGGTAAGGATCAGCATTTCCACACTACTCAGAGAATTTTTATTTTCAGGGATGGATTTTTAGCCCAAATCAAGTTGAAGAAAAGTGGTTTCATGAAAATCGCAGAAATTTTTTTTTCAGAAACTCTGGGGTGCCTGGAGGTCGCGGTGCACCACGCGACAGTTGTATTCCAAAACTGAGTCACTCAGATCACACGAGTACCAAGGCATCCTTGAAACTCATTCAAATGCAAGTGCTTCTATCTGTTTCCTTGATTGTTTCCCACTAATTCCTTTTGGTTTGGGGAACATGTCAAAATCCCATGCCCAGAGAACTTCAACTAGAGTTCGCGGAAATGCTCAGTGGACACCCCAGGTAGGGTAAGGATCAGCATTTCCACACTACTCAGAGAATTTTTATTTTCAGGGATGGATTTTTAGCCCAAATCAAGTTGAAGAAAAGTGGTTTCGTGAAAATCGCAGAAATTTTTTTTTCAGAAACTCCGGGGTGCCTGGAGGTCGCGGTGCACCACGCGACAGTTGTATTCCAAAACTGAGTCACTCAGATCACACGAGTACCAAGGCATCCTTGAAACTCTTTCAAATGCAAGTGCTTCTATCTGTTTCCTTGATTGTTTCAGACTCATTCCTTTTGGTTTGGGGAACATGTCAAAATCCCATGCCCAGAGAACTTCAACTAGAGTTCGCGGAAATGCTCAGTGGACACCCCAGGTAGGGTAAGGATCAGCATTTCCACACTACTCAGAGAATTTTTATTTTCAGGGATGGATTTTTAGCCCAAATCAAGTTGAAGAAAAGTGGTTTCGTGAAAATCGCAGAAATTTTTTTTTCAGAAACTCCGGGGTGCCTGGAGGTCGCGGTGCACCACGCGACAGTTGTATTCCAAAACTGAGTCACTCAGATCACACGAGTACCAAGGCATCCTTGAAACTCATTCAAATGCAAGTGCTTCTATCTGTTTCCTTGATTGTTTCCCACTCATTCCTTTTGGTTTGGGGAACATGTCAAAATCCCATGCCCAGAGAACGTCAACTAGAGTTCGCGGAAATGCTCAGTGGACACCCCAGGTAGGGTAAGGATCAGCATTTCCACACTACTCAGAGAATTTTTATTTTCAGGGATGGATTTTTAGCCCAAATCAAGTTGAAGAAAAGTGGTTTCGTGAAAATCGCAGAAAATTTTTTTTCAGAAACTCCGGGGTGCCTGGAGGTCGCGGTGCACCACGCGACAGTTGTATTCCAAAACTGAGTCACTCAGATCACAGGAGTAACAAGGCATCCTTGAAACTCATTCAAATGCAAGTGCTTCTATATGTTTCCTTGATTGTTTCCCACTCATTCCTTTTGGTATGGGGAACATGTCAAAATCCCATGCCCAGAGAACTTCAACTAGAGTTCGCGGAAATGCTCAGTGGACACCCCAGGTAGGGTAAGGATCAGTTTTCCACACTACTCAGAGAATTTTCATTTTCAGGGATGGATTTTTAGCCCAAATCAAGTTGAAGAAATTTGGTTTCGTGAAAATCGCAGAAAATTTTTTTTCAGAAACTCTGGGGTGCCTGGAGGTCGCGGTGCACCACGCGACAGTTGTATTCCAAAACTGAGTCACTCAGATCATACGAGTACCAAGGCATCCTTGAAACTCATTCAAATGCAAGTGCTTCTATTTGTTTCCTTGATTGTTTCCCACTCATTCCTTTTGGTTTGGGGAACATGTCAAAATCCCATGCCCAGAGAACTTCAACTAGAGTTCGCGGAAATGCTCAGTGGACACCCCAGGTAGGGTAAGGATCAGCATTTCCACACTACTCAGAAAATTTTTATTTTCAGGGATGGATTTTTAGCCCAAATCAAGTTGAAGAAAAGTGGTTTCGTGAAAATCGCAGAAAATTTTTTTTCAGAAACTCCGGGGTGCCTGGAGGTCGCGGTGCACCACGCGACAGTTGTATTCCAAAACTGAGTCACTCAGATCACATGAGTACCAAGGCATCCTTGAAACTCATTCAAATGCAAGTGCTTCTATCTGTTTCCTTGATTGTTTCCCACTCATTCCTTTTGGTTTGGGGAACATGTCAAAATCCCATGCCCAGAGAACGTCAACTAGAGTTCGCGGAAATGCTCAGTGGACACCCCAGGTAGGGTAAGGATCAGCATTTCCACACTACTCAGAGAATTTTTATTTTCAGGGATGGATTTTTAGCCCAAATCAAGTTGAAGAAAAGTGGTTTCGTGAAAATCGCAGAACATTTTTTTTCAGAAACTCCGAGGTGCCTGGAGGTCACGATGCACCACGCGACAGTTGTATTCCAAAACTGAGTCACTCAGATCACACGAGTACCAAGGCATCCTTGAAACTCATTCAAATGCAAGTGCTTCTATCTGTTTCCTTGATTGTTTCCCACTCATTCCTTTTGGTTTGGGGAACATGTCAAAATCCCATGCCCAGAGAACGTCAACTAGAGTTCGCGGAAATGCTCAGTGGACACCCCAGGTAGGGTAAGGATCAGCATTTCCACACTACTCAGAGAATTTTAATTTTCAGGGATGGATTTTTAGCCCAAATCAAGTTGAAGAAAAGTGGTTTCGTGAAAATCGCAGAAAATTTTTTTTCAGAAACTCCGGGGTGCCTGGAGGTCGCGGTGCACCACGCGACATTTGTATTCCAAAACTGAGTCACTCAGATCACACGAGTACCAAGGCATCCTTGAAACTCATTCAAATGCAAGTGCTTCTATCTGTTTCCTTGATTGTTTCCCACTCATTCCTTTTGGTTTGGGGAACATGTCAAAATCCCATGCCCAGAGAACTTCAACTACAGTTCGTGGAAATGCTCAGTGGACACCCCAGGTAGGGTAAGGATCAGCATTTCCACACTACTCAGAGAATTTTTATTTTCAGGGATGGATTTTTAGCCCAAATCAAGTTGAAGAAAAGTGGTTTCGTGAAAATCGCAGAAAATGTTTTTTCAGAAACTCCGGGGTGCCTGGAGGTCGCGGTGCACCACGCGACAGTTGTATTCCAAAACTGAGTCACTCAGATCACACGAGTACCAATGCATCCTTGAAACTCATTCAAATGCAAGTGCTTCTATCTGTTTCCTTGATTGTTTCCCACTCATTCCTTTTGGTTTGGGGAACATGTCAAAATCCCATGCCCAGAGAACTTGAACTAGAGTTCGCGGAAATGCTCAGTGGATACCCCAGGTAGGGTAAGGATCAGCATTTCCACACTACTCAGAGAATTTTTATTTTCAGGGATGGATTTTTAGCCCAAATCAAGTTGAAGAAAAGTGGTTTCGTGAAAATCGCAGAAAATTTTTTTTCAGAAACTCCGGGGTGCCTGGAGGTCGCGGTGCACCACGCTACAGTTGTATTCCAAAACTGAGTCACTCAGATCACACGAGTACCAAGGCATCCTTGAAACTCATTCAAATGCAAGTGCTTCTATCTGTTTCCTTGATTGTTTCCCACTCATTCCTTTTGGTTTGGGGAACATGTCAAAATCCCATGCCCAGAGAACGTCAACTAGAGTTCGCGGAAATGCTCAGTGGACACCCCAGGTAGGGTAAGGATCAGCATTTCCACACTACTCAGAGAATTTTTATTTTCAGGGATGGATTTTTAGCCCAAATCAAGTTGAAGAAAAGTGGTTTCGTGAAAATCGCAGAAAATTTTTTTTCAGAAACTCCGGGGTGCCTGGAGGTCGCGGTGCACCACGCGACAGTTGTATTCCAAAACTGAGTCACTCAGATCACACGAGTACCAAGGCATCCTTGAAACTCATTCAAATGCAAGTGCTTCTATATGTTTCCTTGATTGTTTCCCACTCATTCCTTTTGGTATGGGGAACATGTCAAAATCCCATGCCCAGAGAACTTCAACTAGAGTTCGCGGAAATGCTCAGTGGACACCCCAGGTAGGGTAAGGATCAGTTTTCCACACTACTCAGAGAATTTTTATTTTCAGGGATGGATTTTTAGCCCAAATCAAGTTGAAGAAAAGTGGTTTCGTGAAAATCGCAGAAAATTTTTTTTCAGAAACTCTGGGGTGCCTGGAGGTCGCGGTGCACCACGCGACAGTTGTATTCCAAAACTGAGTCACTCAGATCATACGAGTACCAAGGCATCCTTGAAACTCATTCAAATGCAAGTGCTTCTATTTGTTTCCTTGATTGTTTCCCACTCATTCCTTTTGGTTTGGGGAACATGTCAAAATCCCATGCCCAGAGAACTTCAACTAGAGTTCGCGGAAATGCTCAGTGGACACCCCAGGTAGGGTAAGGATCAGCATTTCCACACTACTCAGAAAATTTTTATTTTCAGGGATGGATTTTTAGCCCAAATCAAGTTGAAGAAATGTGGTTTCGTGAAAATCGCAGAAAATTTTTTTTCAGAAACTCCGGGGTGCCTGGAGGTCGCGGTGCACCACGCGACAGTTGTATTCCAAAACTGAGTCACTCAGATCACATGAGTACCAAGGCATCCTTGAAACTCATTCAAATGCAAGTGCTTCTATCTGTTTCCTTGATTGTTTCCCACTCATTCCTTTTGGTTTGGGGAACATGTCAAAATCCCATGCCCAGAGAACGTCAACTAGAGTTCGCGGAAATGCTCAGTGGACACCCCAGGTAGGGTAAGGATCAGCATTTCCACACTACTCAGAGAATTTTTATTTTCAGGGATGGATTTTTAGCCCAAATCAAGTTGAAGAAAAGTGGTTTCGTGAAAATCGCAGAAAATTTTTTTTCAGAAACTCCGGGGTGCCTGGAGGTCGCGGTGCACCACGCGACATTTGTATTCCAAAACTGAGTCACTCAGATCACACGAGTACCAAGGCATCCTTGAAACTCATTCAAATGCAAGTGCTTCTATCTGTTTCCTTGATTGTTTCCCACTCATTCCTTTTGGTTTGGGGAACATGTCAAAATCCCATGCCCAGAGAACTTCAACTAGAGTTCGTGGAAATGCTCAGTGGACACCCCAGGTAGGGTAAGGATCAGCATTTCCACACTACTCAGAGAATTTTTATTTTCAGGGATGGATTTTTAGCCCAAATCAAGTTGAAGAAAAGTGGTTTCGTGAAAATCGCAGAAAATGTTTTTTCAGAAACTCCGGGGTGCCTGGAGGTCGCGGTGCACCACGCGACAGTTGTATTCCAAAACTGAGTCACTCAGATCACACGAGTACCAATGCATCCTTGAAACTCATTCAAATGCAAGTGCTTCTATCTGTTTCCTTGATTGTTTCCCACTCATTCCTTTTGGTTTGGGGAACATGTCAAAATCCCATGCCCAGAGAACTTGAACTAGAGTTCGCGGAAATGCTCAGTGGATACCCCAGGTAGGGTAAGGATCAGCATTTCCACACTACTCAGAGAATTTTTATTTTCAGGGATGGATTTTTAGCCCAAATCAAGTTGAAGAAAAGTGGTTTCGTGAAAATCGCAGAAAATTTTTTTTCAGAAACTCCGGGGTGCCTGGAGGTCGCGGTGCACCACGCTACAGTTGTATTCCAAAACTGAGTCACTCAGATCACACGAGTACCAAGGCATCCTTGAAACTCATTCAAATGCAAGTGCTTCTATCTGTTTCCTTGATTGTTTCCCACTCATTCCTTTTGGTTTGGGGAACATGTCAAAATCCCATGCACAGAGAACGTCAACTAGAGTTCGCGGAAATGCTCAGTGGACACCCCAGGTAGGGTAAGGATCAGCATTTCCACACTACTCAGAGAATTTTTATTTTCAGTGATGGATTTTTAGTCCAAATCAAGTTGAAGAAAAGTGGTTTCGTGAAAATCGCAGAAATTTTTTTTTCAGAAACTCCGGGGTGCCTGGAGGTCGCGGTGCACCACGCGACAGTTGTATTCCAAAACTGAGTCACTCAGATCACACGAGTACCAAGGCATCCTTGAAACTCATTCAAATGCAAGTGCTTCTATCTGTTTCCTTGATTGTTTCCCACTAATTCCTTTTGGTTTGGGGAACATGTCAAAATCCCATGCCCAGAGAACTTCAACTAGAGTTCGCGGAAATGCTCAGTGGACACCCCAGGTAGGGTAAGGATCAGCATTTCCACACTACTCAGAGAATTTTTATTTTCAGGGATGGATTTTTAGCCCAAATCAAGTTGAAGAAAAGTGGTTTCGTGAAAATCGCAGAAATTTTTTTTTCAGAAACTCCGGGGTGCCTGGAGGTCGCGGTGCACCACGCGACAGTTGTATTCCAAAACTGAGTCACTCAGATCACACGAGTACCAAGGCATCCTTGAAACTCATTCAAATGCAAGTGCTTCTATCTGTTTCCTTGATTTTTTCCCACTCATTCCTTTTGGTTTGGGGAACATGTCAAAATCCCATGCCCAGAGAACGTCAACTAGAGTTCGCGGAAATGCTCAGTGGACACCCCAGGTAGGGTAAGGATCAGCATTTCCACACTACTCAGAGAATTTTTATTTTCAGGGATGGATTTTTAGCCCAAATCAAGTTGAAGAAAAGTGGTTTCGTGAAAATCGCAGAAAATTTTTTTTCAGAAACTCCGAGGTGCCTGGAGGTCACGGTGCACCACGCGACAGTTGTATTCCAAAACTGAGTCACTCAGATCACACGAGTACCAAGGCATCCTTGAAACTCATTCAAATGCAAGTGCTTCTATCTGTTTCCTTGATTGTTTCCCACTCATTCCTTTTGGTATGGGGAACATGTCAAAATCCCATGCCCAGAGAACTTCAACTAGAGTTCGCGGAAATGCTCAGTGGACACCCCAAGTAGGGTAAGGATCAGCATTTCCACACTACTCAGAGAATTTTTATTTTCAGGGATGGATTTTTAGCCCAAATCAAGTTGAAGAAAAGTGGTTTCGTGAAAATCGCAGAAAATTTTTTTTCAGAAACTCCGGGGTGCCTGGAGGTCGCGGTGCACCACGCGACATTTGTATTCCAAAACTGAGTCACTCAGATCACACGAGTACCAAGGCATCCTTGAAACTCATTCAAATGCAAGTGCTTCTATCTGTTTCCTTGATTGTTTCCCACTCATTCCTTTTGGTTTGGGGAACATGTCAAAATCCCATGCCCAGAGAACTTCAACTAGAGTTCGTGGAAATGCTCAGTGGACACCCCAGGTAGGGTAAGGATCAGCATTTCCACACTACTCAGAGAATTTTTATTTTCAGGGATGGATTTTTAGCCCAAATCAAGTTGAAGAAAAGTGGTTTCGTGAAAATCGCAGAAAATGTTTTTTCAGAAACTCCGGGGTGCCTGGAGGTCGCGGTGCACCACGCGACAGTTGTATTCCAAAACTGAGTCACTCAGATCACACGAGTACCAAGGCATCCTTGAAACTCATTCAAATGCAAGTGCTTCTATCTGTTTCCTTGATTGTTTCCCACTCATTCCTTTTGGTTTGGGGAACATGTCAAAATCCCATGCCCAGAGAACTTGAACTAGAGTTCGCGGAAATGCTCAGTGGATACCCCAGGTAGGGTAAGGATCAGCATTTCCACACTACTCAGAGAATTTTTATTTTCAGGGATGGATTTTTAGCCCAAATCAAGTTGAAGAAAAGTGGTTTCGTGAAAATCGCAGAAAATTTTTTTTCAGAAACTCCAGGGTGCCTGGAGGTCGCGGTGCACCACGCTACAGTTGTATTCCAAAACTGAGTCACTCAGATCACACGAGTACCAAGGCATCCTTGAAACTCATTCAAATGCAAGTGCTTCTATCTGTTTCCTTGATTGTTTCCCACTCATTCCTTTTGGTTTGGGGAACATGTCAAAATCCCACGCACAGAGAACGTCAACTAGAGTTCGCGGAAATGCTCAGTGGACACCCCAGGTAACGTAAGGATCAGCATTTCCACACTACTCAGAGAATTTTTATTTTCAGTGATGGATTTTTAGCCCAAATCAAGTTGAAGAAAAGTGGTTTCGTGAAAATCGCAGAAAATTTTTTTTCAGAAACTCCGAGGTGCCTGGAGGTCACGGTGCACCACGCGACAGTTGTATTCCAAAACTGAGTCACTCAGATCACACGAGTACCAAGGCATCCTTGAAACTCATTCAAATGCAAGTGCTTCTATCTGTTTCCTTGATTGTTTCCCACTCATTCCTTTTGGTTTGGGGAACATGTCAAAATCCCATGCCCAGAGAACGTCAACTAGAGTTCGCGGAAATGCTCAGTGGACACCCCAGGTAGGGTAAGGATCAGCATTTCCACACTACTCAGAGAATTTTTATTTTCAGGGATGGATTTTTAGCCCAAATCAAGTTGAAGAAAAGTGGTTTCGTGAAAATCGCAGAACATTTTTTTTCAGAAACTCCGGGGTGCCTGGAGGTCGCGGTGCACCACGCGACAGTTGTATTCCAAAACTGAGTCACTCAGATCACACGAGTACCAAGGCATCCTTGAAACTCATTCAAATGCAAGTGCTTCTATCTGTTTCCTTGATTGTTTCCCACTCATTCCTTTTGGTTTGGGGAACATGTCAAAATCCCATGCCCAGAGAACGTCAACTAGAGTTCGCGGAAATGCTCAGTGGACACCCCATGTAGGGTAAGGATCAGCATTTCCACACTACTCAGAGAATTTTTATTTTCAGGGATGGATTTTTAGCCCAAATCAAGTTGAAGAAAAGTGGTTTCATGAAAATCGCAGAAATTTTTTTTTCAGAAACTCCGGGGTGCCTGGAGGTCGCGGTGCACCACGCGACAGTTGTATTCCAAAACTGAGTCACTCAGATCACACGAGTACCAAGGCATCCTTGAAACTCATTCAAATGCAAGTGCTTCTATCTGTTTCCTTGATTGTTTCCCACTCATTCCTTTTGGTTTGGGGAACATGTCAAAATCCCATGCCCAGAGAACTTCAACTAGAGTTCGCGGAAATGCTCAGTGGACACCCCAGGTAGGGTAAGGATCAGCATTTCCACACTACTCAGAGAATTTTTATTTTCAGGGATGGATTTTTAGCCCAAATCAAGTTGAAGAAAAGTGGTTTCGTGAAAATCGCAGAAATTTTTTTTTCAGAAACTCCGGGGTGCCTGGAGGTCGCGGTGCACCACGCGACAGTTGTATTCCAAAACTGAGTCACTCAGATCACACGAGTACCAAGGCATCCTTGAAACTCATTCAAATGCAAGTGCTTCTATCTGTTTCCTTGATTGTTTCCCACTCATTCCTTTTGGTTTGGGGAACATGTCAAAATCCCATGCCCAGAGAACTTCAACTAGAGTTCGCGGAAATGCTCAGTGGACACCCCAGGTAGGGTAAGGATCAGCATTTCCACACCACTCAGAGAATTTTTATTTTCAGGGGTGGATTTTTAGCCCAAATCAAGTTGAAGAAAAGTGGTTTCGTGAAAATCGCAGAACATTTTTTTTCAGAAACTCCGGGGTGCCTGGAGGTCGCGGTGCACCACGCGACAGTTGTATTCCAAAACTGAGTCACTCAGATCACACGAGTACCAAGGCATCCTTGAAACTCATTCAAATGCAAGTGCTTCTATCTGTTTCCTTGATTGTTTCCCACTCATTCCTTTTGGTTTGGGGAACATGTCAAAATCCCATGCCCAGAGAACGTCAACTAGAGTTCGCGGAAATGCTCAGTGGACACCCCAGGTAGGGTAAGGATCAGCATTTCCACACTACTCAGAGAATTTTTATTTTCAGGGATGGATTTTTAGCCCAAATCAAGTTGAAGAAAAGTGGTTTCGTGAAAATCGCAGAACATTTTTTTTCAGAAACTCCGGGGTGCCTGGAGGTCGCGGTGCACCACGCGACAGTTGTATTCCAAAACTGAGTCACTCAGATCACACGAGTACCAAGGCATCCTTGAAACTCATTCAAATGCAAGTGCTTCTATCTGTTTCCTTGATTGTTTCCCACTCATTCCTTTTGGTTTGGGGAACATGTCAAAATCCCATGCCCAGAGAACGTCAACTAGAGTTCGCGGAAATGCTCAGTGGACACCCCAGGTAGGGTAAGGATCAGCATTTCCACACTACTCAGAGAATTTTTATTTTCAGGGATGGATTTTTAGCCCAAATCAAGTTGAAGAAAAGTGGTTTCGTGAAAATCGCAGAAAATTTTTTTTCAGAAACTCCGAGGTGCCTGGAGGTCACGGTGCACCACGCGACAGTTGTATTCCAAAACTGAGTCACTCAGATCACACGAGTACCAAGGCATCCTTGAAACTCATTCAAATGCAAGTGCTTCTATCTGTTTCCTTGATTGTTTCCCACTCATTCCTTTTGGTTTGGGGAACATGTCAAAATCCCATGCCAAGAGAACTTCAACTAGAGTTCGCGGAAATGCTCAGTGGACACCCCAAGTAGGGTAAGGATCAGCATTTCCACACTACTCAGAGAATTTTTATTTTCAGGGATGGATTTTTAGCCCAAATCAAGTTGAAGAAAAGTGGTTTCGTGAAAATCGCAGAAATTTTTTTTTCAGAAACTCCGGGGTGCCTGGAGGTCGCGGTGCACCACGCGACAGTTGTATTCCAAAACTGAGTCACTCAGATCACACGAGTACCAAGGCATCCTTGAAACTCATTCAAATGCAAGTGCTTCTATCTGTTTCCTTGATTGTTTCCCACTCATTCCTTTTGGTTTGGGGAACATGTCAAAATCCCATGCCCAGAGAACTTCAACTAGAGTTCGCGGAAATGCTCAGTGGACACCCCAGGTAGGGTAAGGATCAGCATTTCCACACCACTCAGAGAATTTTTATTTTCAGGGATGGATTTTTAGCCCAAATCAAGTTGAAGAAAAGTGGTTTCGTGAAAATCGCAGAACATTTTTTTTCAGAAACTCCGGGGTGCCTGGAGGTCGCGGTGCACCACGCGACAGTTGTATTCCAAAACTGAGTCACTCAGATCACACGAGTACCAAGGCATCCTTGAAACTCATTCAAATGCAAGTGCTTCTATCTGTTTCCTTGATTGTTTCCCACTCATTCCTTTTGGTTTGGGGAACATGTCAAAATCCCATGCCCAGAGAACGTCAACTAGAGTTCGCGGAAATGCTCAGTGGACACCCCAGGTAGGGTAAGGATCAGCATTTCCACACTACTCAGAGAATTTTTATTTTCAGGGATGGATTTTTAGCCCAAATCAAGTTGAAGAAAAGTGGTTTCGTGAAAATCGCAGAACATTTTTTTTCAGAAACTCCGGGGTGCCTGGAGGTCGCGGTGCACCACGCGACAGTTGTATTCCAAAACTGAGTCACTCAGATCACACGAGTACCAAGGCATCCTTGAAACTCATTCAAATGCAAGTGCTTCTATCTGTTTCCTTGATTGTTTCCCACTCATTCCTTTTGGTTTGGGGAACATGTCAAAATCCCACGCACAGAGAACGTCAACTAGAGTTCGCGGAAATGCTCAGTGGACACCCCAGGTAGGGTAAGGATCAGCATTTCCACACTACTCAGAGAATTTTTATTTTCAGTGATGGATTTTTAGCCCAAATCAAGTTGAAGAAAAGTGGTTTCGTGAAAATCGCAGAAAATTTTTTTTCAGAAACTCCGAGGTGCCTGGAGGTCACGGTGCACCACGCGACAGTTGTATTCCAAAACTGAGTCACTCAGATCACACGAGTACCAAGGCATCCTTGAAACTCATTCAAATGCAAGTGCTTCTATCTGTTTCCTTGATTGTTTCCCACTCATTCCTTTTGGTTTGGGGAACATGTCAAAATCCCATGCCCAGAGAACGTCAACTAGAGTTCGCGGAAATGCTCAGTGGACACCCCAGGTAGGGTAAGGATCAGCATTTCCACACTACTCAGAGAATTTTTATTTTCAGGGATGGATTTTTAGCCCAAATCAAGTTGAAGAAAAGTGGTTTCGTGAAAATCGCAGAACATTTTTTTTCAGAAACTCCGGGGTGCCTGGAGGTCGCGGTGCACCACGCGACAGTTGTATTCCAAAACTGAGTCACTCAGATCACACGAGTACCAAGGCATCCTTGAAACTCATTCAAATGCAAGTGCTTCTATCTGTTTCCTTGATTGTTTCCCACTCATTCCTTTTGGTTTGGGGAACATGTCAAAATCCCATGCCCAGAGAACGTCAACTAGAGTTCGCGGAAATGCTCAGTGGACACCCCATGTAGGGTAAGGATCAGCATTTCCACACTACTCAGAGAATTTTTATTTTCAGGGATGGATTTTTAGCCCAAATCAAGTTGAAGAAAAGTGGTTTCATGAAAATCGCAGAAATTTTTTTTTCAGAAACTCCGGGGTGCCTGGAGGTCGCGGTGCACCACGCGACAGTTGTATTCCAAAACTGAGTCACTCAGATCACACGAGTACCAAGGCATCCTTGAAACTCATTCAAATGCAAGTGCTTCTATCTGTTTCCTTGATTGTTTCCCACTCATTCCTTTTGGTTTGGGGAACATGTCAAAATCCCATGCCCAGAGAACTTCAACTAGAGTTCGCGGAAATGCTCAGTGGACACCCCAGGTAGGGTAAGGATCAGCATTTCCACACCACTCAGAGAATTTTTATTTTCAGGGGTGGATTTTTAGCCCAAATCAAGTTGAAGAAAAGTGGTTTCGTGAAAATCGCAGAACATTTTTTTTCAGAAACTCCGGGGTGCCTGGAGGTCGCGGTGCACCACGCGACAGTTGTATTCCAAAACTGAGTCACTCAGATCACACGAGTACCAAGGCATCCTTGAAACTCATTCAAATGCAAGTGCTTCTATCTGTTTCCTTGATTGTTTCCCACTCATTCCTTTTGGTTTGGGGAACATGTCAAAATCCCATGCCCAGAGAACGTCAACTAGAGTTCGCGGAAATGCTCAGTGGACACCCCAGGTAGGGTAAGGATCAGCATTTCCACACTACTCAGAGAATTTTTATTTTCAGGGATGGATTTTTAGCCCAAATCAAGTTGAAGAAAAGTGGTTTCGTGAAAATCGCAGAACATTTTTTTTCAGAAACTCCGGGGTGCCTGGAGGTCGCGGTGCACCACGCGACAGTTGTATTCCAAAACTGAGTCACTCAGATCACACGAGTACCAAGGCATCCTTGAAACTCATTCAAATGCAAGTGCTTCTATCTGTTTCCTTGATTGTTTCCCACTCATTCCTTTTGGTTTGGGGAACATGTCAAAATCCCATGCCCAGAGAACGTCAACTAGAGTTCGCGGAAATGCTCAGTGGACACCCCAGGTAGGGTAAGGATCAGCATTTCCACACTACTCAGAGAATTTTTATTTTCAGGGATGGATTTTTAGCCCAAATCAAGTTGAAGAAAAGTGGTTTCGTGAAAATCGCAGAAAATTTTTTTTCAGAAACTCCGAGGTGCCTGGAGGTCACGGTGCACCACGCGACAGTTGTATTCCAAAACTGAGTCACTCAGATCACACGAGTACCAAGGCATCCTTGAAACTCATTCAAATGCAAGTGCTTCTATCTGTTTCCTTGATTGTTTCCCACTCATTCCTTTTGGTTTGGGGAACATGTCAAAATCCCATGCCAAGAGAACTTCAACTAGAGTTCGCGGAAATGCTCAGTGGACACCCCAAGTAGGGTAAGGATCAGCATTTCCACACTACTCAGAGAATTTTTATTTTCAGGGATGGATTTTTAGCCCAAATCAAGTTGAAGAAAAGTGGTTTCGTGAAAATCGCAGAAATTTTTTTTTCAGAAACTCCGGGGTGCCTGGAGGTCGCGGTGCACCACGCGACAGTTGTATTCCAAAACTGAGTCACTCAGATCACACGAGTACCAAGGCATCCTTGAAACTCATTCAAATGCAAGTGCTTCTATCTGTTTCCTTGATTGTTTCCCACTCATTCCTTTTGGTTTGGGGAACATGTCAAAATCCCATGCCCAGAGAACTTCAACTAGAGTTCGCGGAAATGCTCAGTGGACACCCCAGGTAGGGTAAGGATCAGCATTTCCACACCACTCAGAGAATTTTTATTTTCAGGGATGGATTTTTAGCCCAAATCAAGTTGAAGAAAAGTGGTTTCGTGAAAATCGCAGAACATTTTTTTTCAGAAACTCCGGGGTGCCTGGAGGTCGCGGTGCACCACGCGACAGTTGTATTCCAAAACTGAGTCACTCAGATCACACGAGTACCAAGGCATCCTTGAAACTCATTCAAATGCAAGTGCTTCTATCTGTTTCCTTGATTGTTTCCCACTCATTCCTTTTGGTTTGGGGAACATGTCAAAATCCCATGCCCAGAGAACGTCAACTAGAGTTCGCGGAAATGCTCAGTGGACACCCCAGGTAGGGTAAGGATCAGCATTTCCACACTACTCAGAGAATTTTTATTTTCAGGGATGGATTTTTAGCCCAAATCAAGTTGAAGAAAAGTGGTTTCGTGAAAATCGCAGAACATTTTTTTTCAGAAACTCCGGGGTGCCTGGAGGTCGCGGTGCACCACGCGACAGTTGTATTCCAAAACTGAGTCACTCAGATCACACGAGTACCAAGGCATCCTTGAAACTCATTCAAATGCAAGTGCTTCTATCTGTTTCCTTGATTGTTTCCCACTCATTCCTTTTGGTTTGGGGAACATGTCAAAATCCCATGCCCAGAGAACGTCAACTAGAGTTCGCGGAAATGCTCAGTGGACACCCCAGGTAGGGTAAGGATCAGCATTTCCACACTACTCAGAGAATTTTTATTTTCAGGGATGGATTTTTAGCCCAAATCAAGTTGAAGAAAAGTGGTTTCGTGAAAATCGCAGAACATTTTTTTTCAGAAACTCCGGGGTGCCTGGAGGTCGCGGTGCACCACGCGACAGTTGTATTCCAAAACTGAGTCACTCAGATCACACGAGTACCAAGGCATCCTTGAAACTCATTCAAATGCAAGTGCTTCTATCTGTTTCCTTGATTGTTTCCCACTCATTCCTTTTGGTTTGGGGAACATGTCAAAATCCCACGCACAGAGAACGTCAACTAGAGTTCGCGGAAATGCTCAGTGGACACCCCAGGTAGGGTAAGGATCAGCATTTCCACACTACTCAGAGAATTTTTATTTTCAGTGATGGATTTTTAGCCCAAATCAAGTTGAAGAAAAGTGGTTTCGTGAAAATCGCAGAAAATTTTTTTTCAGAAACTCCGAGGTGCCTGGAGGTCACGGTGCACCACGCGACAGTTGTATTCCAAAACTGAGTCACTCAGATCACACGAGTACCAAGGCATCCTTGAAACTCATTCAAATGCAAGTGCTTCTATCTGTTTCCTTGATTGTTTCCCACTCATTCCTTTTGGTTTGGGGAACATGTCAAAATCCCATGCCCAGAGAACGTCAACTAGAGTTCGCGGAAATGCTCAGTGGACACCCCAGGTAGGGTAAGGATCAGCATTTCCACACTACTCAGAGAATTTTTATTTTCAGGGATGGATTTTTAGCCCAAATCAAGTTGAAGAAAAGTGGTTTCGTGAAAATCGCAGAACATTTTTTTTCAGAAACTCCGGGGTGCCTGGAGGTCGCGGTGCACCACGCGACAGTTGTATTCCAAAACTGAGTCCCTCAGATCACACGAGTACCAAGGCATCCTTGAAACTCATTCAAATGCAAGTGCTTCTATCTGTTTCCTTGATTGTTTCCCACTCATTCCTTTTGGTTTGGGGAACATGTCAAAATCCCATGCCCAGAGAACGTCAACTAGAGTTCGCGGAAATGCTCAGTGGACACCCCATGTAGGGTAAGGATCAGCATTTCCACACTACTCAGAGAATTTTTATTTTCAGGGATGGATTTTTAGCCCAAATCAAGTTGAAGAAAAGTGGTTTCATGAAAATCGCAGAAATTTTTTTTTCAGAAACTCCGGGGTGCCTGGAGGTCGCGGTGCACCACGCGACAGTTGTATTCCAAAACTGAGTCACTCAGATCACACGAGTACCAAGGCATCCTTGAAACTCATTCAAATGCAAGTGCTTCTATCTGTTTCCTTGATTGTTTCCCACTCATTCCTTTTGGTTTGGGGAACATGTCAAAATCCCATGCCCAGAGAACTTCAACTAGAGTTCGCGGAAATGCTCAGTGGACACCCCAGGTAGGGTAAGGATCAGCATTTCCACACTACTCAGAGAATTTTTATTTTCAGGGATGGATTTTTAGCCCAAATCAAGTTGAAGAAAAGTGGTTTCGTGAAAATCGCAGAAATTTTTTTTTCAGAAACTCCGGGGTGCCTGGAGGTCGCGGTGCACCACGCGACAGTTGTATTCCAAAACTGAGTCACTCAGATCACACGAGTACCAAGGCATCCTTGAAACTCATTCAAATGCAAGTGCTTCTATCTGTTTCCTTGATTGTTTCCCACTCATTCCTTTTGGTTTGGGGAACATGTCAAAATCCCATGCCCAGAGAACTTCAACTAGAGTTCGCGGAAATGCTCAGTGGACACCCCAGGTAGGGTAAGGATCAGCATTTCCACACCACTCAGAGAATTTTTATTTTCAGGGGTGGATTTTTAGCCCAAATCAAGTTGAAGAAAAGTGGTTTCGTGAAAATCGCAGAACATTTTTTTTCAGAAACTCCGGGGTGCCTGGAGGTCGCGGTGCACCACGCGACAGTTGTATTCCAAAACTGAGTCACTCAGATCACACGAGTACCAAGGCATCCTTGAAACTCATTCAAATGCAAGTGCTTCTATCTGTTTCCTTGATTGTTTCCCACTCATTCCTTTTGGTTTGGGGAACATGTCAAAATCCCATGCCCAGAGAACGTCAACTAGAGTTCGCGGAAATGCTCAGTGGACACCCCAGGTAGGGTAAGGATCAGCATTTCCACACTACTCAGAGAATTTTTATTTTCAGGGATGGATTTTTAGCCCAAATCAAGTTGAAGAAAAGTGGTTTCGTGAAAATCGCAGAACATTTTTTTTCAGAAACTCCGGGGTGCCTGGAGGTCGCGGTGCACCACGCGACAGTTGTATTCCAAAACTGAGTCACTCAGATCACACGAGTACCAAGGCATCCTTGAAACTCATTCAAATGCAAGTGCTTCTATCTGTTTCCTTGATTGTTTCCCACTCATTCCTTTTGGTTTGGGGAACATGTCAAAATCCCATGCCCAGAGAACGTCAACTAGAGTTCGCGGAAATTATCAGTGGACACCCCAGGTAGGGTAAGGATCAGCATTTCCACACTACTCAGAGAATTTTTATTTTCAGGGATGGATTTTTAGCCCAAATCAAGTTGAAGAAAAGTGGTTTCGTGAAAATCGCAGAAAATTTTTTTTCAGAAACTCCGAGGTGCCTGGAGGTCACGGTGCACCACGCGACAGTTGTATTCCAAAACTGAGTCACTCAGATCACACGAGTACCAAGGCATCCTTGAAACTCATTCAAATGCAAGTGCTTCTATCTGTTTCCTTGATTGTTTCCCACTCATTCCTTTTGGTTTGGGGAACATGTCAAAATCCCATGCCAAGAGAACTTCAACTAGAGTTCGCGGAAATGCTCAGTGGACACCCCAAGTAGGGTAAGGATCAGCATTTCCACACTACTCAGAGAATTTTTATTTTCAGGGATGGATTTTTAGCCCAAATCAAGTTGAAGAAAAGTGGTTTCGTGAAAATCGCAGAAATTTTTTTTTCAGAAACTCCGGGGTGCCTGGAGGTCGCGGTGCACCACGCGACAGTTGTATTCCAAAACTGAGTCACTCAGATCACACGAGTACCAAGGCATCCTTGAAACTCATTCAAATGCAAGTGCTTCTATCTGTTTCCTTGATTGTTTCCCACTCATTCCTTTTGGTTTGGGGAACATGTCAAAATCCCATGCCCAGAGAACTTCAACTAGAGTTCGCGGAAATGCTCAGTGGACACCCCAGGTAGGGTAAGGATCAGCATTTCCACACCACTCAGAGAATTTTTATTTTCAGGGATGGATTTTTAGCCCAAATCAAGTTGAAGAAAAGTGGTTTCGTGAAAATCGCAGAACATTTTTTTTCAGAAACTCCGGGGTGCCTGGAGGTCGCGGTGCACCACGCGACAGTTGTATTCCAAAACTGAGTCACTCAGATCACACGAGTACCAAGGCATCCTTGAAACTCATTCAAATGCAAGTGCTTCTATCTGTTTCCTTGATTGTTTCCCACTCATTCCTTTTGGTTTGGGGAACATGTCAAAATCCCATGCCCAGAGAACGTCAACTAGAGTTCGCGGAAATGCTCAGTGGACACCCCAGGTAGGGTAAGGATCAGCATTTCCACACTACTCAGAGAATTTTTATTTTCAGGGATGGATTTTTAGCCCAAATCAAGTTGAAGAAAAGTGGTTTCGTGAAAATCGCAGAACATTTTTTTTCAGAAACTCCGGGGTGCCTGGAGGTCGCGGTGCACCACGCGACAGTTGTATTCCAAAACTGAGTCACTCAGATCACACGAGTACCAAGGCATCCTTGAAACTCATTCAAATGCAAGTGCTTCTATCTGTTTCCTTGATTGTTTCCCACTCATTCCTTTTGGTTTGGGGAACATGTCAAAATCCCATGCCCAGAGAACGTCAACTAGAGTTCGCGGAAATGCTCAGTGGACACCCCAGGTAGGGTAAGGATCAGCATTTCCACACTACTCAGAGAATTTTTATTTTCAGGGATGGATTTTTAGCCCAAATCAAGTTGAAGAAAAGTGGTTTCGTGAAAATCGCAGAAAATTTTTTTTCAGAAACTCCGAGGTGCCTGGAGGTCACGGTGCACCACGCGACAGTTGTATTCCAAAACTGAGTCACTCAGATCACACGAGTACCAAGGCATCCTTGAAACTCATTCAAATGCAAGTGCTTCTATCTGTTTCCTTGATTGTTTCCCACTCATTCCTTTTGGTTTGGGGAACATGTCAAAATCCCATGCCAAGAGAACTTCAACTAGAGTTCGCGGAAATGCTCAGTGGACACCCCAAGTAGGGTAAGGATCAGCATTTCCACACTACTCAGAGAATTTTTATTTTCAGGGATGGATTTTTAGCCCAAATCAAGTTGAAGAAAAGTGGTTTCGTGAAAATCGCAGAACATTTTTTTTCAGAAACTCCGGGGTGCCTGGAGGTCGCGGTGCACCACGCGACAGTTGTATTCCAAAACTGAGTCACTCAGATCACACGAGTACCAAGGCATCCTTGAAACTCATTCAAATGCAAGTGCTTCTATCTGTTTCCTTGATTGTTTCCCACTCATTCCTTTTGGTTTGGGGAACATGTCAAAATCCCATGCACAGAGAACGTCAACTAGAGTTCGCGGAAATGCTCAGTGGATACCCCAGGTAGGGTAAGGATCAGCATTTCCACACTACTCAGAGAATTTTTATTTTCAGGGATGGATTTTTAGCCCAAATCAAGTTGAAGAAAAGTGGTTTCGTGAAAATCGCAGAAAATTTTTTTTCAGAAACTCCAGGGTGCCTGGAGGTCGCGGTGCACCACGCTACAGTTGTATTCCAAAACTGAGTCACTCAGATCACACGAGTACCAAGGCATCCTTGAAACTCATTCAAATGCAAGTGCTTCTATCTGTTTCCTTGATTGTTTCCCACTCATTCCTTTTGGTTTGGGGAACATGTCAAAATCCCACGCACAGAGAACGTCAACTAGAGTTCGCGGAAATGCTCAGTGGACACCCCAGGTAGGGTAAGGATCAGCATTTCCACACTACTCAGAGAATTTTTATTTTCAGTGATGGATTTTTAGCCCAAATCAAGTTGAAGAAAAGTGGTTTCGTGAAAATCGCAGAAAATTTTTTTTCAGAAACTCCGAGGTGCCTGGAGGTCACGGTGCACCACGCGACAGTTGTATTCCAAAACTGAGTCACTCAGATCACACGAGTACCAAGGCATCCTTGAAACTCATTCAAATGCAAGTGCTTCTATCTGTTTCCTTGATTGTTTCCCACTCATTCCTTTTGGTTTGGGGAACATGTCAAAATCCCATGCCCAGAGAACGTCAACTAGAGTTCGCGGAAATGCTCAGTGGACACCCCAGGTAGGGTAAGGATCAGCATTTCCACACTACTCAGAGAATTTTTATTTTCAGGGATGGATTTTTAGCCCAAATCAAGTTGAAGAAAAGTGGTTTCGTGAAAATCGCAGAACATTTTTTTTCAGAAACTCCGGGGTGCCTGGAGGTCGCGGTGCACCACGCGACAGTTGTATTCCAAAACTGAGTCACTCAGATCACACGAGTACCAAGGCATCCTTGAAACTCATTCAAATGCAAGTGCTTCTATCTGTTTCCTTGATTGTTTCCCACTCATTCCTTTTGGTTTGGGGAACATGTCAAAATCCCATGCCCAGAGAACGTCAACTAGAGTTCGCGGAAATGCTCAGTGGACACCCCATGTAGGGTAAGGATCAGCATTTCCACACTACTCAGAGAATTTTTATTTTCAGGGATGGATTTTTAGCCCAAATCAAGTTGAAGAAAAGTGGTTTCATGAAAATCGCAGAAATTTTTTTTTCAGAAACTCCGGGGTGCCTGGAGGTCGCGGTGCACCACGCGACAGTTGTATTCCAAAACTGAGTCACTCAGATCACACGAGTACCAAGGCATCCTTGAAACTCATTCAAATGCAAGTGCTTCTATCTGTTTCCTTGATTGTTTCCCACTCATTCCTTTTGGTTTGGGGAACATGTCAAAATCCCATGCCCAGAGAACTTCAACTAGAGTTCGCGGAAATGCTCAGTGGACACCCCAGGTAGGGTAAGGATCAGCATTTCCACACTACTCAGAGAATTTTTATTTTCAGGGATGGATTTTTAGCCCAAATCAAGTTGAAGAAAAGTGGTTTCGTGAAAATCGCAGAAATTTTTTTTTCAGAAACTCCGGGGTGCCTGGAGGTCGCGGTGCACCACGCGACAGTTGTATTCCAAAACTGAGTCACTCAGATCACACGAGTACCAAGGCATCCTTGAAACTCATTCAAATGCAAGTGCTTCTATCTGTTTCCTTGATTGTTTCCCACTCATTCCTTTTGGTTTGGGGAACATGTCAAAATCCCATGCCCAGAGAACTTCAACTAGAGTTCGCGGAAATGCTCAGTGGACACCCCAGGTAGGGTAAGGATCAGCATTTCCACACCACTCAGAGAATTTTTATTTTCAGGGGTGGATTTTTAGCCCAAATCAAGTTGAAGAAAAGTGGTTTCGTGAAAATCGCAGAACATTTTTTTTCAGAAACTCCGGGGTGCCTGGAGGTCGCGGTGCACCACGCGACAGTTGTATTCCAAAACTGAGTCACTCAGATCACACGAGTACCAAGGCATCCTTGAAACTCATTCAAATGCAAGTGCTTCTATCTGTTTCCTTGATTGTTTCCCACTCATTCCTTTTGGTTTGGGGAACATGTCAAAATCCCATGCCCAGAGAACGTCAACTAGAGTTCGCGGAAATGCTCAGTGGACACCCCAGGTAGGGTAAGGATCAGCATTTCCACACTACTCAGAGAATTTTTATTTTCAGGGATGGATTTTTAGCCCAAATCAAGTTGAAGAAAAGTGGTTTCGTGAAAATCGCAGAACATTTTTTTTCAGAAACTCCGGGGTGCCTGGAGGTCGCGGTGCACCACGCGACAGTTGTATTCCAAAACTGAGTCACTCAGATCACACGAGTACCAAGGCATCCTTGAAACTCATTCAAATGCAAGTGCTTCTATCTGTTTCCTTGATTGTTTCCCACTCATTCCTTTTGGTTTGGGGAACATGTCAAAATCCCATGCCCAGAGAACGTCAACTAGAGTTCGCGGAAATGCTCAGTGGACACCCCAGGTAGGGTAAGGATCAGCATTTCCACACTACTCAGAGAATTTTTATTTTCAGGGATGGATTTTTAGCCCAAATCAAGTTGAAGAAAAGTGGTTTCGTGAAAATCGCAGAAAATTTTTTTTCAGAAACTCCGAGGTGCCTGGAGGTCACGGTGCACCACGCGACAGTTGTATTCCAAAACTGAGTCACTCAGATCACACGAGTACCAAGGCATCCTTGAAACTCATTCAAATGCAAGTGCTTCTATCTGTTTCCTTGATTGTTTCCCACTCATTCCTTTTGGTTTGGGGAACATGTCAAAATCCCATGCCAAGAGAACTTCAACTAGAGTTCGCGGAAATGCTCAGTGGACACCCCAAGTAGGGTAAGGATCAGCATTTCCACACTACTCAGAGAATTTTTATTTTCAGGGATGGATTTTTAGCCCAAATCAAGTTGAAGAAAAGTGGTTTCGTGAAAATCGCAGAAATTTTTTTTTCAGAAACTCCGGGGTGCCTGGAGGTCGCGGTGCACCACGCGACAGTTGTATTCCAAAACTGAGTCACTCAGATCACACGAGTACCAAGGCATCCTTGAAACTCATTCAAATGCAAGTGCTTCTATCTGTTTCCTTGATTGTTTCCCACTCATTCCTTTTGGTTTGGGGAACATGTCAAAATCCCATGCCCAGAGAACTTCAACTAGAGTTCGCGGAAATGCTCAGTGGACACCCCAGGTAGGGTAAGGATCAGCATTTCCACACCACTCAGAGAATTTTTATTTTCAGGGATGGATTTTTAGCCCAAATCAAGTTGAAGAAAAGTGGTTTCGTGAAAATCGCAGAACATTTTTTTTCAGAAACTCCGGGGTGCCTGGAGGTCGCGGTGCACCACGCGACAGTTGTATTCCAAAACTGAGTCACTCAGATCACACGAGTACCAAGGCATCCTTGAAACTCATTCAAATGCAAGTGCTTCTATCTGTTTCCTTGATTGTTTCCCACTCATTCCTTTTGGTTTGGGGAACATGTCAAAATCCCATGCCCAGAGAACGTCAACTAGAGTTCGCGGAAATGCTCAGTGGACACCCCAGGTAGGGTAAGGATCAGCATTTCCACACTACTCAGAGAATTTTTATTTTCAGGGATGGATTTTTAGCCCAAATCAAGTTGAAGAAAAGTGGTTTCGTGAAAATCGCAGAACATTTTTTTTCAGAAACTCCGGGGTGCCTGGAGGTCGCGGTGCACCACGCGACAGTTGTATTCCAAAACTGAGTCACTCAGATCACACGAGTACCAAGGCATCCTTGAAACTCATTCAAATGCAAGTGCTTCTATCTGTTTCCTTGATTGTTTCCCACTCATTCCTTTTGGTTTGGGGAACATGTCAAAATCCCACGCACAGAGAACGTCAACTAGAGTTCGCGGAAATGCTCAGTGGACACCCCAGGTAGGGTAAGGATCAGCATTTCCACACTACTCAGAGAATTTTTATTTTCAGTGATGGATTTTTAGCCCAAATCAAGTTGAAGAAAAGTGGTTTCGTGAAAATCGCAGAAAATTTTTTTTCAGAAACTCCGAGGTGCCTGGAGGTCACGGTGCACCACGCGACAGTTGTATTCCAAAACTGAGTCACTCAGATCACACGAGTACCAAGGCATCCTTGAAACTCATTCAAATGCAAGTGCTTCTATCTGTTTCCTTGATTGTTTCCCACTCATTCCTTTTGGTTTGGGGAACATGTCAAAATCCCATGCCCAGAGAACGTCAACTAGAGTTCGCGGAAATGCTCAGTGGACACCCCAGGTAGGGTAAGGATCAGCATTTCCACACTACTCAGAGAATTTTTATTTTCAGGGATGGATTTTTAGCCCAAATCAAGTTGAAGAAAAGTGGTTTCGTGAAAATCGCAGAACATTTTTTTTCAGAAACTCCGGGGTGCCTGGAGGTCGCGGTGCACCACGCGACAGTTGTATTCCAAAACTGAGTCACTCAGATCACACGAGTACCAAGGCATCCTTGAAACTCATTCAAATGCAAGTGCTTCTATCTGTTTCCTTGATTGTTTCCCACTCATTCCTTTTGGTTTGGGGAACATGTCAAAATCCCATGCCCAGAGAACGTCAACTAGAGTTCGCGGAAATGCTCAGTGGACACCCCATGTAGGGTAAGGATCAGCATTTCCACACTACTCAGAGAATTTTTATTTTCAGGGATGGATTTTTAGCCCAAATCAAGTTGAAGAAAAGTGGTTTCATGAAAATCGCAGAAATTTTTTTTTCAGAAACTCCGGGGTGCCTGGAGGTCGCGGTGCACCACGCGACAGTTGTATTCCAAAACTGAGTCACTCAGATCACACGAGTACCAAGGCATCCTTGAAACTCATTCAAATGCAAGTGCTTCTATCTGTTTCCTTGATTGTTTCCCACTCATTCCTTTTGGTTTGGGGAACATGTCAAAATCCCATGCCCAGAGAACTTCAACTAGAGTTCGCGGAAATGCTCAGTGGACACCCCAGGTAGGGTAAGGATCAGCATTTCCACACTACTCAGAGAATTTTTATTTTCAGGGATGGATTTTTAGCCCAAATCAAGTTGAAGAAAAGTGGTTTCGTGAAAATCGCAGAAATTTTTTTTTCAGAAACTCCGGGGTGCCTGGAGGTCGCGGTGCACCACGCGACAGTTGTATTCCAAAACTGAGTCACTCAGATCACACGAGTACCAAGGCATCCTTGAAACTCATTCAAATGCAAGTGCTTCTATCTGTTTCCTTGATTGTTTCCCACTCATTCCTTTTGGTTTGGGGAACATGTCAAAATCCCATGCCCAGAGAACTTCAACTAGAGTTCGCGGAAATGCTCAGTGGACACCCCAGGTAGGGTAAGGATCAGCATTTCCACACCACTCAGAGAATTTTTATTTTCAGGGGTGGATTTTTAGCCCAAATCAAGTTGAAGAAAAGTGGTTTCGTGAAAATCGCAGAACATTTTTTTTCAGAAACTCCGGGGTGCCTGGAGGTCGCGGTGCACCACGCGACAGTTGTATTCCAAAACTGAGTCACTCAGATCACACGAGTACCAAGGCATCCTTGAAACTCATTCAAATGCAAGTGCTTCTATCTGTTTCCTTGATTGTTTCCCACTCATTCCTTTTGGTTTGGGGAACATGTCAAAATCCCATGCCCAGAGAACGTCAACTAGAGTTCGCGGAAATGCTCAGTGGACACCCCAGGTAGGGTAAGGATCAGCATTTCCACACTACTCAGAGAATTTTTATTTTCAGGGATGGATTTTTAGCCCAAATCAAGTTGAAGAAAAGTGGTTTCGTGAAAATCGCAGAACATTTTTTTTCAGAAACTCCGGGGTGCCTGGAGGTCGCGGTGCACCACGCGACAGTTGTATTCCAAAACTGAGTCACTCAGATCACACGAGTACCAAGGCATCCTTGAAACTCATTCAAATGCAAGTGCTTCTATCTGTTTCCTTGATTGTTTCCCACTCATTCCTTTTGGTTTGGGGAACATGTCAAAATCCCATGCCCAGAGAACGTCAACTAGAGTTCGCGGAAATGCTCAGTGGACACCCCAGGTAGGGTAAGGATCAGCATTTCCACACTACTCAGAGAATTTTTATTTTCAGGGATGGATTTTTAGCCCAAATCAAGTTGAAGAAAAGTGGTTTCGTGAAAATCGCAGAAAATTTTTTTTCAGAAACTCCGAGGTGCCTGGAGGTCACGGTGCACCACGCGACAGTTGTATTCCAAAACTGAGTCACTCAGATCACACGAGTACCAAGGCATCCTTGAAACTCATTCAAATGCAAGTGCTTCTATCTGTTTCCTTGATTGTTTCCCACTCATTCCTTTTGGTTTGGGGAACATGTCAAAATCCCATGCCAAGAGAACTTCAACTAGAGTTCGCGGAAATGCTCAGTGGACACCCCAAGTAGGGTAAGGATCAGCATTTCCACACTACTCAGAGAATTTTTATTTTCAGGGATGGATTTTTAGCCCAAATCAAGTTGAAGAAAAGTGGTTTCGTGAAAATCGCAGAAATTTTTTTTTCAGAAACTCCGGGGTGCCTGGAGGTCGCGGTGCACCACGCGACAGTTGTATTCCAAAACTGAGTCACTCAGATCACACGAGTACCAAGGCATCCTTGAAACTCATTCAAATGCAAGTGCTTCTATCTGTTTCCTTGATTGTTTCCCACTCATTCCTTTTGGTTTGGGGAACATGTCAAAATCCCATGCCCAGAGAACTTCAACTAGAGTTCGCGGAAATGCTCAGTGGACACCCCAGGTAGGGTAAGGATCAGCATTTCCACACCACTCAGAGAATTTTTATTTTCAGGGATGGATTTTTAGCCCAAATCAAGTTGAAGAAAAGTGGTTTCGTGAAAATCGCAGAACATTTTTTTTCAGAAACTCCGGGGTGCCTGGAGGTCGCGGTGCACCACGCGACAGTTGTATTCCAAAACTGAGTCACTCAGATCACACGAGTACCAAGGCATCCTTGAAACTCATTCAAATGCAAGTGCTTCTATCTGTTTCCTTGATTGTTTCCCACTCATTCCTTTTGGTTTGGGGAACATGTCAAAATCCCATGCCCAGAGAACGTCAACTAGAGTTCGCGGAAATGCTCAGTGGACACCCCAGGTAGGGTAAGGATCAGCATTTCCACACTACTCAGAGAATTTTTATTTTCAGGGATGGATTTTTAGCCCAAATCAAGTTGAAGAAAAGTGGTTTCGTGAAAATCGCAGAACATTTTTTTTCAGAAACTCCGGGGTGCCTGGAGGTCGCGGTGCACCACGCGACAGTTGTATTCCAAAACTGAGTCACTCAGATCACACGAGTACCAAGGCATCCTTGAAACTCATTCAAATGCAAGTGCTTCTATCTGTTTCCTTGATTGTTTCCCACTCATTCCTTTTGGTTTGGGGAACATGTCAAAATCCCATGCCCAGAGAACGTCAACTAGAGTTCGCGGAAATGCTCAGTGGACACCCCAGGTAAGGTAAGGATCAGCATTTCCACACTACTCAGAGAATTTTTATTTTCAGGGATGGATTTTTAGCCCAAATCAAGTTGAAGAAAAGTGGTTTCGTGAAAATCGCAGAAAATTTTTTTTCAGAAACTCCGAGGTGCCTGGAGGTCACGGTGCACCACGCGACAGTTGTATTCCAAAACTGAGTCACTCAGATCACACGAGTACCAAGGCATCCTTGAAACTCATTCAAATGCAAGTGCTTCTATCTGTTTCCTTGATTGTTTCCCACTCATTCCTTTTGGTTTGGGGAACATGTCAAAATCCCATGCCAAGAGAACTTCAACTAGAGTTCGCGGAAATGCTCAGTGGACACCCCAAGTAGGGTAAGGATCAGCATTTCCACACTACTCAGAGAATTTTTATTTTCAGGGATGGATTTTTAGCCCAAATCAAGTTGAAGAAAAGTGGTTTCGTGAAAATCGCAGAACATTTTTTTTCAGAAACTCCGGGGTGCCTGGAGGTCGCGGTGCACCACGCGACAGTTGTATTCCAAAACTGAGTCACTCAGATCACACGAGTACCAAGGCATCCTTGAAACTCATTCAAATGCAAGTGCTTCTATCTGTTTCCTTGATTGTTTCCCACTCATTCCTTTTGGTTTGGGGAACATGTCAAAATCCCATGCACAGAGAACGTCAACTAGAGTTCGCGGAAATGCTCAGTGGACACCCCAGGTAGGGTAAGGATCAGCATTTCCACACTACTCAGAGAATTTTTATTTTCAGGGATGGATTTTTAGCCCAAATCAAGTTGAAGAAAAGTGGTTTCGTGAAAATCGCAGACATTTTTTTTTCAGAAACTCCGGGGTGCCTGGAGGTCGCGGTGCACCACGCGACAGTTGTATTCCAAAACTGAGTCACTCAGATCACACGAGTACCAAGGCATCCTTGAAACTCATTCAAATGCAAGTGCTTCTATCTGTTTCCTTGATTGTTTCCCACTCATTCCTTTTGGTTTGGGGAACATGTCAAAATCCCATGCCCAGAGAACGTCAACTAGAGTTCGCGGAAATGCTCAGTGGACACCCCAGGTAGGGTAAGGATCAGCATTTCCACACTACTCAGAGAATTTTTATTTTCAGGGATGGATTTTTAGCCCAAATCAAGTTGAAGAAAAGTGGTTTCGTGAAAATCGCAGAACATTTTTTTTCAGAAACTCCGGGGTGCCTGGAGGTCGCGGTGCACCACGCGACAGTTGTATTCCAAAACTGAGTCACTCAGATCACACGAGTACCAAGGCATCCTTGAAACTCATTCAAATGCAAGTGCTTCTATCTGTTTCCTTGATTGTTTCCCACTCATTCCTTTTGGTTTGGGGAACATGTCAAAATCCCATGCCCAGAGAACGTCAACTAGAGTTCGCGGAAATGCTCAGTGGACACCCCAGGTAGGGTAAGGATCAGCATTTCCACACTACTCAGAGAATTTTTATTTTCAGGGATGGATTTTTAGCCCAAATCAAGTTGAAGAAAAGTGGTTTCGTGAAAATCGCAGAAATTTTTTTTTCAGAAACTCCGGGGTGCCTGGAGGTCGCGGTGCACCACGCGACAGTTGTATTCCAAAACTGAGTCATTCAGATCACACGAGTACCAAGGCATCCTTGAAACTCATTCAAATGCAAGTGCTTCTATCTGTTTCCTTGATTGTTTCCCACTCATTCCTTTTGGTTTGGGGAACATGTCAAAATCCCATGCCCAGAGAACTTCAACTAGAGTTCGCGGAAATGCTCAGTGGACACCCCAGGTAGGGTAAGAATCAGCATTTCCACACTACTCAGAGAATTTTTATTTTCAGGGATGGATTTTTAGCCCAAATCAAGTTGAAGAAAAGTGGTTTCGTGAAAATCGCAGAAATTTTTTTTTCAGAAACTCCGGGGTGCCTGGAGGTCACGGTGCACCACGCGACAGTTGTATTCCAAAACTGAGTCACTCAGATCACACGAGTACCAAGGCATCCTTGAAACTCATTCAAATGCAAGTGCTTCTATCTGTTTCCTTGATTTTTTCCCACTCATTCCTTTTGGTTTGGGGAACATGTCAAAATCCCATGCCCAGAGAACGTCAACTAGAGTTCGCGGAAATGCTCAGTGGACACCCCAGGTAGGGTAAGGATCAGCATTTCCACACTACTCAGAGAATTTTTATTTTCAGGGATGGATTTTTAGCCCAAATCAAGTTGAAGAAAAGTGGTTTCGTGAAAATCGCAGAACATTTTTTTTCAGAAACTCCGTGGTGCCTGGAGGTCGCGGTGCACCACGCGACAGTTGTATTCCAAAACTGAGTCACTCAGATCACACGAGTACCAAGGCATCCTTGAAACTCATTCAAATGCAAGTGCTTCTATCTGTTTCCTTGATTGTTTCCCACTCATTCCTTTTGGTTTGGGGAACATGTCAAAATCCCATGCCCAGAGAACGTCAACTAGAGTTCGCGGAAATGCTCAGTGGACACCCCAGGTAGGGTAAGGATCAGCATTTCCACACTACTCAGAGAATTTTTATTTTCAGGGATGGATTTTTAGCCCAAATCAAGTTGAAGAAAAGTGGTTTCGTGAAAATCGCAGAAAATTTTTTTTCAGAAACTCCGAGGTGCCTGGAGGTCACGGTGCACCACGCGACAGTTGTATTCCAAAACTGAGTCACTCAGATCACACGAGTACCAAGGCATCCTTGAAACTCATTCAAATGCAAGTGCTTCTATCTGTTTCCTTGATTGTTTCCCACTCATTCCTTTTGGTTTGGGGAACATGTCAAAATCCCATGCCCAGAGAACGTCAACTAGAGTTCGCGGAAATGCTCAGTGGACACCCCAGGTAGGGTAAGGATCAGCATTTCCACACTACTCAGAGAATTTTTATTTTCAGGGATGGATTTTTAGCCCAAATCAAGTTGAAGAAAAGTGGTTTCGTGAAAATCGCAGAAATTTTTTTTTCAGAAACTCCGGGGTGCCTGGAGGTCGCGGTGCACCACGCGACAGTTGTATTCCAAAACTGAGTCATTCAGATCACACGAGTACCAAGGCATCCTTGAAACTCATTCAAATGCAAGTGCTTCTATCTGTTTCCTTGATTGTTTCCCACTCATTCCTTTTGGTTTGGGGAACATGTCAAAATCCCATGCCCAGAGAACTTCAACTAGAGTTCGCGGAAATGCTCAGTGGACACCCCAGGTAGGGTAAGAATCAGCATTTCCACACTACTCAGAGAATTTTTATTTTCAGGGATGGATTTTTAGCCCAAATCAAGTTGAAGAAAAGTGGTTTCGTGAAAATCGCAGAAATTTTTTTTTCAGAAACTCCGGGGTGCCTGGAGGTCACGGTGCACCACGCGACAGTTGTATTCCAAAACTGAGTCACTCAGATCACACGAGTACCAAGGCATCCTTGAAACTCATTCAAATGCAAGTGCTTCTATCTGTTTCCTTGATTTTTTCCCACTCATTCCTTTTGGTTTGGGGAACATGTCAAAATCCCATGCCCAGAGAACGTCAACTAGAGTTCGCGGAAATGCTCAGTGGACACCCCAGGTAGGGTAAGGATCAGCATTTCCACACTACTCAGAGAATTTTTATTTTCAGGGATGGATTTTTAGCCCAAATCAAGTTGAAGAAAAGTGGTTTCGTGAAAATCGCAGAACATTTTTTTTCAGAAACTCCGTGGTGCCTGGAGGTCGCGGTGCACCACGCGACAGTTGTATTCCAAAACTGAGTCACTCAGATCACACGAGTACCAAGGCATCCTTGAAACTCATTCAAATGCAAGTGCTTCTATCTGTTTCCTTGATTGTTTCCCACTCATTCCTTTTGGTTTGGGGAACATGTCAAAATCCCATGCCCAGAGAACGTCAACTAGAGTTCGCGGAAATGCTCAGTGGACACCCCAGGTAGGGTAAGGATCAGCATTTCCACACTACTCAGAGAATTTTTATTTTCAGGGATGGATTTTTAGCCCAAATCAAGTTGAAGAAAAGTGGTTTCGTGAAAATCGCAGAAAATTTTTTTTCAGAAACTCCGAGGTGCCTGGAGGTCACGGTGCACCACGCGACAGTTGTATTCCAAAACTGAGTCACTCAGATCACACGAGTACCAAGGCATCCTTGAAACTCATTCAAATGCAAGTGCTTCTATCTGTTTCCTTGATTGTTTCCCACTCATTCCTTTTGGTTTGGGGAACATGTCAAAATCCCATGCCCAGAGAACTTCAACTAGAGTTCGCGGAAATGCTCAGTGGACACCCCAGGTAGGGTAAGGATCAGCATTTCCACACTACTCAGAGAATTTTTATTTTCAGGGATGGATTTTTAGCCCAAATCAAGTTGAAGAAAAGTGGTTTCGTGAAAATCGCAGAAAATTTTTTTTCAGAAACTCCGGGGTGCCTGGAGGTCGCGGTGCACCACGCGACAGTTGTATTCCAAAACTGAGTCACTCAGATCACACGAGTACCAAGGCATCCTTGAAACTCATTCAAATGCAAGTGCTTCTATCTGTTTCCTTGATTGTTTCCCACTCATTCCTTTTGGTTTGGGGAACATGTCAAAATCCCATGCCCAGAGAACGTCAACTAGAGTTCGCGGAAATGCTCAGTGGACACCCCAGGTAGGGTAAGGATCAGCATTTCCACACTACTCAGAGAATTTTTATTTTCAGGGATGGATTTTTAGCCCAAATCAAGTTGAAGAAAAGTGGTTTCGTGAAAATCGCAGAACATTTTTTTTCAGAAACTCCGAGGTGCCTGGAGGTCACGATGCACCACGCGACAGTTGTATTCCAAAACTGAGTCACTCAGATCACACGAGTACCAAGGCATCCTTGAAACTCATTCAAATGCAAGTGCTTCTATCTGTTTCCTTGATTGTTTCCCACTCATTCCTTTTGGTTTGGGGAACATGTCAAAATCCCATGCCCAGAGAACGTCAACTAGAGTTCGCGGAAATGCTCAGTGGACACCCCAGGTAGGGTAAGGATCAGCATTTCCACACTACTCAGAGAATTTTTATTTTCAGTGATGGATTTTTAGCCCAAATCAAGTTGAAGAAAAGTGGTTTCGTGAAAATCGCAGAAAATTTTTTTTCAGAAACTCCGAGGTGCCTGGAGGTCACGGTGCACCACGCGACAGTTGTATTCCAAAACTGAGTCACTCAGATCACACGAGTACCAAGGCATCCTTGAAACTCATTCAAATGCAAGTGCTTCTATCTGTTTCCTTGATTGTTTCCCACTCATTCCTTTTGGTTTGGGGAACATGTCAAAATCCCATGCCCAGAGAACGTCAACTAGAGTTCGCGGAAATGCTCAGTGGACACCCCAGGTAGGGTAAGGATCAGCATTTCCACACTACTCAGAGAATTTTTATTTTCAGGGATGGATTTTTAGCCCAAATCAAGTTGAAGAAAAGTGGTTTCGTGAAAATCGCAGAAATTTTTTTTTCAGAAACTCCGGGGTGCCTGGAGGTCGCGGTGCACCACGCGACAGTTGTATTCCAAAACTGAGTCACTCACATCACACGAGTACCAAGGCATCCTTGAAACTCATTCAAATGCAAGTGCTTCTATCTGTTTCCTTGATTGTTTCCCACTCATTCCTTTTGGTTTGGGGAACATGTCAAAATCCCATGCCCAGAGAACGTCAACTAGAGTTCGCGGAAATGCTCAGTGGACACCCCAGGTAGAGTAAGGATCAGCATTTCCACACTACTCAGAGAATTTTTATTTTCAGGGATGGATTTTTAGCCCAAATCAAGTTGAAGAAAAGTGGTTTCGTGAAAATCGCAGAAATTTTTTTTTCAGAAACTCCGGGGTGCCTGGAGGTCGCGGTGCACCACGCGACAGTTGTATTCCAAAACTGAGTCATTCAGATCACACGAGTACCAAGGCATCCTTGAAACTCATTCAAATGCAAGTGCTTCTATCTGTTTCCTTGATTGTTTCCCACTCATTCCTTTTGGTTTGGGGAACATGTCAAAATCCCATGCCCAGAGAACTTCAACTAGAGTTCGCGGAAATGCTCAGTGGACACCCCAGGTAGGGTAAGAATCAGCATTTCCACACTACTCAGAGAATTTTTATTTTCAGGGATGGATTTTTAGCCCAAATCAAGTTGAAGAAAAGTGGTTTCGTGAAAATCGCAGAAATTTTTTTTTCAGAAACTCCGGGGTGCCTGGAGGTCGCGGTGCACCACGCGACAGTTGTATTCCAAAACTGAGTCACTCAGATCACACGAGTACCAAGGCATCCTTGAAACTCATTCAAATGCAAGTGCTTCTATCTGTTTCCTTGATTGTTTCCCACTAATTCCTTTTGGTTTGGGGAACATGTCAAAATCCCATGCCCAGAGAACTTCAACTAGAGTTCGCGGAAATGCTCAGTGGACACCCCAGGTAGGGTAAGGATCAGCATTTCCACACTACTCAGAGAATTTTTATTTTCAGGGATGGATTTTTAGCCCAAATCAAGTTGAAGAAAAGTGGTTTCGTGAAAATCGCAGAACATTTTTTTTCAGAAACTCCGGGGTGCCTGGAGGTCGCGGTGCACCACGCGACAGTTGTATTCCAAAACTGAGTCACTCAGATCACACGAGTACCAAGGCATCCTTGAAACTCATTCAAATGCAAGTGCTTCTATCTGTTTCCTTGATTGTTTCCCACTCATTCCTTTTGGTTTGGGGAACATGTCAAAATCCCATGCCCAGAGAACGTCAACTAGAGTTCGCGGAAATGCTCAGTGGACACCCCAGGTAGGGTAAGGATCAGCATTTCCACACTACTCAGAGAATTTTTATTTTCAGGGATGGATTTTTAGCCCAAATCAAGTTGAAGAAAAGTGGTTTCGTGAAAATCGCAGAAAATTTTTTTTCAGAAACTCCGAGGTGCCTGGAGGTCACGGTGCACCACGCGACAGTTGTATTCCAAAACTGAGTCACTCAGATCACACGAGTACCAAGGCATCCTTGAAACTCATTCAAATGCAAGTGCTTCTATCTGTTTCCTTGATTGTTTCCCACTCATTCCTTTTGGTTTGGGGAACATGTCAAAATCCCATGCCCAGAGAACTTCAACTAGAGTTCGCGGAAATGCTCAGTGGACACCCCAGGTAGGGTAAGGATCAGCATTTCCACATTACTCAGAGAATTTTTATTTTCAGGGATGGATTTTTAGCCCAAATCAAGTTGAAGAAAAGTGGTTTCGTGAAAATCGCAGAAAATTTTTTTTCAGAAACTCCGGGGTGCCTGGAGGTCGCGGTGCACCACGCGACAGTTGTATTCCAAAACTGAGTCACTCAGATCACACGAGTACCAAGGCATCCTTGAAACTCATTCAAATGCAAGTGCTTCTATCTGTTTCCTTGATTGTTTCCCACTCATTCCTTTTGGTTTGGGGAACATGTCAAAATCCCATGCCCAGAGAACGTCAACTAGAGTTCGCGGAAATGCTCAGTGGACACCCCAGGTAGGGTAAGGATCAGCATTTCCACACTACTCAGAGAATTTTTATTTTCAGGGATGGATTTTTAGCCCAAATCAAGTTGAAGAAAAGTGGTTTCGTGAAAATCGCAGAACATTTTTTTTCAGAAACTCCGAGGTGCCTGGAGGTCACGATGCACCACGCGACAGTTGTATTCCAAAACTGAGTCACTCAGATCACACGAGTACCAAGGCATCCTTGAAACTCATTCAAATGCAAGTGCTTCTATCTGTTTCCTTGATTGTTTCCCACTCATTCCTTTTGGTTTGGGGAACATGTCAAAATCCCATGCCCAGAGAACGTCAACTAGAGTTCGCGGAAATGCTCAGTGGACACCCCAGGTAGGGTAAGGATCAGCATTTCCACACTACTCAGAGAATTTTTATTTTCAGGGATGGATTTTTAGCCCAAATCAAGTTGAAGAAAAGTGGTTTCGTGAAAATCGCAGAAAATTTTTTTTCAGAAACTCCGGGGTGCCTGGAGGTCGCGGTGCACCACGCGACAGTTGTATTCCAAAACTGAGTCACTCAGATCACACGAGTACCAAGGCATCCTTGAAACTCATTCAAATGCAAGTGCTTCTATCTGTTTCCTTGATTGTTTCCCACTCATTCCTTTTGGTTTGGGGAACATGTCAAAATCCCATGCCCAGAGAACGTCAACTAGAGTTCGCGGAAATGCTCAGTGGACACCCCAGGTAGGGTAAGGATCAGCATTTCCACACTACTCAGAGAATTTTTATTTTCAGGGATGGATTTTTAGCCCAAATCAAGTTGAAGAAAAGTGGTTTCGTGAAAATCGCAGAACATTTTTTTTCAGAAACTCCGAGGTGCCTGGAGGTCACGATGCACCACGCGACAGTTGTATTCCAAAACTGAGTCACTCAGATCACACGAGTACCAAGGCATCCTTGAAACTCATTCAAATGCAAGTGCTTCTATCTGTTTCCTTGATTGTTTCCCACTCATTCCTTTTGGTTTGGGGAACATGTCAAAATCCCATGCCCAGAGAACGTCAACTAGAGTTCGCGGAAATGCTCAGTGGACACCCCAGGTAGGGTAAGGATCAGCATTTCCACACTACTCAGAGAATTTTTATTTTCAGGGATGGATTTTTAGCCCAAATCAAGTTGAAGAAAAGTGGTTTCGTGAAAATCGCAGAAATTTTTTTTTCAGAAACTCCGGGGTGCCTGGAGGTCGCGGTGCACCACGCGACAGTTGTATTCCAAAACTGAGTCACTCAGATCACACGAGTACCAAGGCATCCTTGAAACTCATTCAAATGCAAGTGCTTCTATCTGTTTCCTTGATTGTTTCCCACTCATTCCTTTTGGTTTGGGGAACATGTCAAAATCCCATGCCCAGAGAACGTCAACTAGAGTTCGCGGAAATGCTCAGTGGACACCCCAGGTAAGGTAAGGATCAGCATTTCCACACTACTCAGAGAATTTTTATTTTCAGGGATGGATTTTTAGCCCAAATCAAGTTGAAGAAAAGTGGTTTCGTGAAAATCGCAGAAAATTTTTTTTCAGAAACTCCGAGGTGCCTGGAGGTCACGGTGCACCACGCGACAGTTGTATTCCAAAACTGAGTCACTCAGATCACACGAGTACCAAGGCATCCTTGAAACTCATTCAAATGCAAGTGCTTCTATCTGTTTCCTTGATTGTTTCCCACTCATTCCTTTTGGTTTGGGGAACATGTCAAAATCCCATGCCCAGAGAACTTCAACTAGAGTTCGCGGAAATGCTCAGTGGACACCCCAGGTAGGGTAAGGATCAGCATTTCCACACTACTCAGAGAATTTTTATTTTCAGGGATGGATTTTTAGCCCAAATCAAGTTGAAGAAAAGTGGTTTCGTGAAAATCGCAGAAAATTTTTTTTCAGAAACTCCGGGGTGCCTGGAGGTCGCGGTGCACCACGCGACAGTTGTATTCCAAAACTGAGTCACTCAGATCACACGAGTACCAAGGCATCCTTGAAACTCATTCAAATGCAAGTGCTTCTATCTGTTTCCTTGATTGTTTCCCACTCATTCCTTTTGGTTTGGGGAACATGTCAAAATCCCATGCCCAGAGAACGTCAACTAGAGTTCGCGGAAATGCTCAGTGGACACCCCAGGTAGGGTAAGGATCAGCATTTCCACACTACTCAGAGAATTTTTATTTTCAGGGATGGATTTTTAGCCCAAATCAAGTTGAAGAAAAGTGGTTTCGTGAAAATCGCAGAAAATTTTTTTTCAGAAACTCCTGGGTGCCTGGAGGTCGCGGTGCACCACGCTACAGTTGTATTCCAAAACTGAGTCACTCAGATCACACGAGTACCAAGGCATCCTTGAAACTTATTCAAATGCAAGTGCTTCTATCTGTTTCCTTGATTGTTTCCCACTCATTCCTTTTGGTTTGGGGAACATGTCAAAATCCCATGCACAGAGAACGTCAACTAGAGTTCGCGGAAATGCTCAGTGGACACCCCAGGTAGGGTAAGGATCAGCATTTCCACACTACTCAGAGAATTTTTATTTTCAGGGATGGATTTTTAGCCCAAATCAAGTTGAAGAAAAGTGGTTTTGTGAAAATCGCAGAAAATTTTTTTTCAGAAACTCCGGGGTGCCTGGAGGTCGCGGTGCACCACGCGACAGTTGTATTCCAAAACTGAGTCACTCAGATCACACGAGTAACAAGGCATCCTTGAAACTCATTCAAATGCAAGTGCTTCTATATGTTTCCTTGATTGTTTCCCACTCATTCCTTTTGGTATGGGGAACATGTCAAAATCCCATGCCCAGAGAACTTCAACTAGAGCTCGCGGAAATGCTCAGTGGACACCCCAGGTAGGGTAAGGATCAGTTTTCCACACTACTCAGAGAATTTTTATTTTCAGGGATGGATTTTTAGCCCAAATCAAGTTGAAGAAAAGTGGTTTCGTGAAAATCGCAGAAATTTTTTTTTCAGAAACTCTGGGGTGCCTGGAGGTCGCGGTGCACCACGTGACAGTTGTATTCCAAAACTGAGTCACTCAGATCACACGAGTACCAAGGCATCCTTGAAACTCATTCAAATGCAAGTGCTTCTATTTGTTTCCTTGATTGTTTCCCACTCATTCCTTTTGGTTTGGGGAACATGTCAAAATCCCATGCCCAGAGAACTTCAACTAGAGTTCGCGGAAATGCTCAGTGGATACCCCAGGTAGGGTAAGGATCAGCATTTCCACACTACTCAGAGAATTTTTATTTTCAGGGATGGATTTTTAGCCCAAATCAAGTTGAAGAAAAGTGGTTTCGTGAAAATCGCAGAAAATTTTTTTTCAGAAACTCCGGGGTGCCTGGAGGTCGCGGTGCACCACGCGACATTTGTATTCCAAAACTGAGTCACTCAGATCACACGAGTACCAAGGCATCCTTGAAACTCATTCAAATGCAAGTGCTTCTATCTGTTTCCTTGATTGTTTCCCACTCATTCCTTTTGGTTTGGGGAACATGTCAAAATCCCATGCCCAGAGAACTTCAACTAGAGTTCGTGGAAATGCTCAGTGGACACCCCAGGTAGGGTAAGGATCAGCATTTCCACACTACTCAGAGAATTTTTATTTTCAGGGATGGATTTTTAGCCCAAATCAAGTTGAAGAAAAGTGGTTTCGTGAAAATCGCAGAAAATGTTTTTTCAGAAACTCCGGGGTGCCTGGAGGTCGCGGTGCACCATGCGACAGTTGTATTCCAAAACTGAGTCACTCAGATCACACGAGTACCAAGGCATCCTTGAAACTCATTCAAATGCAAGTGCTTCTATTTGTTTCCTTGATTGTTTCCCACTCATTCCTTTTGGTATGGGGAACATGTCAAAATCCCATGCCCAGAGAACTTCAACTAGAGCTCGCGGAAATGCTCAGTGGACACCCCAGGTAGGGTAAGGATCAGTTTTCCACACTACTCAGAGAATTTTTATTTTCAGGGATGGATTTTTAGCCCAAATCAAGTTGAAGAAAAGTGGTTTCGTGAAAATCGCAGAAATTTTTTTTTCAGAAACTCTGGGGTGCCTGGAGGTCGCGGTGCACCACGTGACAGTTGTATTCCAAAACTGAGTCACTCAGATCACACGAGTACCAAGGCATCCTTGAAACTCATTCAAATGCAAGTGCTTCTATTTGTTTCCTTGATTGTTTCCCACTCATTCCTTTTGGTTTGGGGAACATGTCAAAATCCCATGCCCAGAGAACTTCAACTAGAGTTTGCGGAAATGCTCAGTGGATACCTCAGGTAGGGTAAGGATCAGCATTTCCACACTACTCAGAGAATTTTTATTTTCAGGGATGGATTTTTAGCCCAAATCAAGTTGAAGAAAAGTGGTTTCGTGAAAAACGCAGAAAATTTTTTTTCAGAAACTCCGGGGTGCCTGGAGGTCGCGGTGCACCACGCGACATTTGTATTCCAAAACTGAGTCACTCAGATCACACGAGTACCAAGGCATCCTTGAAACTCATTCAAATGCAAGTGCTTCTATCTGTTTCCTTGATTGTTTTCCACTCATTCCTTTTGGTTTGGGGAACATGTCAAAATCCCATGCCCAGAGAACTTCAACTAGAGTTCGTGGAAATGCTCAGTGGACACCCCAGGTAGGGTAAGGATCAGCATTTCCACACTACTCAGAGAATTTTTATTTTCAGGGATGGATTTTTAGCCCAAATCAAGTTGAAGAAAAGTGGTTTCGTGAAAATCGCAGAAAATGTTTTTTCAGAAACTCCGGGGTGCCTGGAGGTCGCGGTGCACCATGCGACAGTTGTATTCCAAAACTGAGTCACTCAGATCACACGAGTACCAAGGCATCCTTGAAACTCATTCAAATGCAAGTGCTTCTATTTGTTTCCTTGATTGTTTCCCACTCATTCCTTTTGGTTTGGGGAACATGTCAAAATCCCATGCCCAGAGAACTTCAACTAGAGTTCGCGGAAATGCTCAGTGGATACCCCAGGTAGGGTAAGGATCAGCATTTCCACACTACTCAGAGAATTTTTATTTTCAGGGATGGATTTTTAGCCCAAATCAAGTTGAAGAAAAGTGGTTTCGTGAAAATCGCAGAACATTTTTTTTCAGAAACTCCGAGGTGCCTGGAGGTCACGATGCACCACGCGACAGTTGTATTCCAAAACTGAGTCACTCAGATCACACGAGTACCAAGGCATCCTTGAAACTCATTCAAATGCAAGTGCTTCTATCTGTTTCCTTGATTGTTTCCCACTCATTCCTTTTGGTTTGGGGAACATGTCAAAATCCCATGCCCAGAGAACTTGAACTAGAGTTCGCGGAAATGCTCAGTGGATACCCCAGGTAGGGTAAGGATCAGCATTTCCACACTACTCAGAGAATTTTTATTTTCAGGGATGGATTTTTAGCCCAAATGAAGTTGAAGAAAAGTGGTTTCGTGAAAATCGCAGAAAATTTTTTTTCAGAAACTCCGGGGTGCCTGGAGGTCGCGGTGCACCACGCTACAGTTGTATTCCAAAACTGAGTCACTCAGATCACACGAGTACCAAGGCATCCTTGAAACTCATTCAAATGCAAGTGCTTCTATCTGTTTCCTTGATTGTTTCCCACTCATTCCTTTTGGTTTGGGGAACATGTCAAAATCCCATGCACAGAGAACGTCAACTAGAGTTCGCGGAAATGCTCAGTGGACACCCCAGGTAGGGTAAGGATCAGCATTTCCACACTACTCAGAGAATTTTTATTTTCAGTGATGGATTTTTAGCCCAAATCAAGTTGAAGAAAAGTGGTTTCGTGAAAATCGCAGAAAATTTTTTTTCAGAAACTCCGAGGTGCCTGGAGGTCACGGTGCACCACGCGACAGTTGTATTCCAAAACTGAGTCACTCAGATCACACGAGTACCAAGGCATCCTTGAAACTCATTCAAATGCAAGTGCTTCTATCTGTTTCCTTGATTGTTTCCCACTCATTCCTTTTGGTTTGGGGAACATGTCAAAATCCCATGCCCAGAGAACGTCAACTAGAGTTCGCGGAAATGCTCAGTGGACACCCCAGGTAGGGTAAGGATCAGCATTTCCACACTACTCAGAGAATTTTTATTTTCAGGGATGGATTTTTAGCCCAAATCAAGTTGAAGAAAAGTGGTTTTGTGAAAATCGCAGAAAATTTTTTTTCAGAAACTCCGGGGTGCCTGGAGGTCGCGGTGCACCACGCGACAGTTGTATTCCAAAACTGAGTCACTCAGATCACACGAGTAACAAGGCATCCTTGAAACTCATTCAAATGCAATTGCTTCTATCTGTTTCCTTGATTGTTTCCCACTCATTCCTTTTGGTTTGGGGAACATGTCAAAATCCCATGCCCAGAGAACTTGAACTAGAGTTCGCGGAAATGCTCAGTGGATACCCCAGGTAGGGTAAGGATCAGCATTTCCACACTACTCAGAGAATTTTTATTTTCAGGGATGGATTTTTAGCCCAAATCAAGTTGAAGAAAAGTGGTTTCGTGAAAATCGCAGAAAATTTTTTTTCAGAAACTCCGGGGTGCCTGGAGGTCGCGGTGCACCACGCTACAGTTGTATTCCAAAACTGAGTCACTCAGATCACACGAGTACCAAGGCATCCTTGAAACTCATTCAAATGCAAGTGCTTCTATCTGTTTCCTTGATTGTTTCCCACTCATTCCTTTTGGTTTGGGGAACATGTCAAAATCCCATGCACAGAGAACGTCAACTAGAGTTCGCGGAAATGCTCAGTGGACACCCCAGGTAGGGTAAGGATCAGCATTTCCACACTACTCAGAGAATTTTTATTTTCAGTGATGGATTTTTAGCCCAAATCAAGTTGAAGAAAAGTGGTTTCGTGAAAATCGCAGAAAATTTTTTTTCAGAAACTCCGAGGTGCCTGGAGGTCACGATGCACCACGCGACAGTTGTATTCCAAAACTGAGTCACTCAGATCACACGAGTACCAAGGCATCCTTGAAACTCATTCAAATGCAAGTGCTTCTATCTGTTTCCTTGATTGTTTCCCACTCATTCCTTTTGGTTTGGGGAACATGTCAAAATCCCATGCCCAGAGAACGTCAACTAGAGTTCGCGGAAATGCTCAGTGGACACCCCAGGTAGGGTAAGGATCAGCATTTCCACACTACTCAGAGAATTTTTATTTTCAGGGATGGATTTTTAGCCCAAATCAAGTTGAATAAAAGTGGTTTTGTGAAAATCGCAGAAAATTTTTTTTCAGAAACTCCGGGGTGCCTGGAGGTCGCGGTGCACCACGCGACAGTTGTATTCCAAAACTGAGTCACTCAGATCACACGAGTAACAAGGCATCCTTGAAACTCATTCAAATGCAAGTGCTTCTATATGTTTCCTTGATTGTTTCCCACTCATTCCTTTTGGTATGGGGAACATGTCAAAATCCCATGCCCAGAGAACTTCAACTAGAGTTCGCGGAAATGCTCAGTGGACACCCCAGGTAGGGTAAGGATCAGTTTTCCACACTACTCAGAGAATTTTTATTTTCAGGGATGGATTTTTAGCCCAAATCAAGTTGAAGAAAAGTGGTTTCGTGAAAATCGCAGAAATTTTTTTTTCAGAAACTCTGGGGTGCCTGGAGGTCGCGGTGCACCACGTGACAGTTGTATTCCAAAACTGAGTCACTCAGATCACACGAGTACCAAGGCATCCTTGAAACTCATTCAAATGCAAGTGCTTCTATTTGTTTCCTTGATTGTTTCCCACTCATTCCTTTTGGTTTGGGGAACATGTCAAAATCCCATGCCCAGAGAACTTCAACTAGAGTTCGCGGAAATGCTCAGTGGACACCCCAGGTAGGGTAAGGATCAGCATTTCCACACTACTCAGAGAATTTTTATTTTCAGGGATGGATTTTTAGCCCAAATCAAGTTGACGAAAAGTGGTTTCGTGAAAATCGCAGAAAATTTTTTTTCAGAAACTCCGGGGTGCCTGGAGGTCGCGGTGCACCACGCGACAGTTGTATTCCAAAACTGAGTCACTCAGATCACACGAGTACCAAGGCATCCTTGAAACTCATTCAAATGCAAGTGCTTCTATCTGTTTCCTTGATTGTTTCCCACTCATTCCTTTTGGTTTGGGGAACATGTCAAAATCCCATGCCCAGAGAACGTCAACTAGAGTTCGCGGAAATGCTCAGTGGACACCCCAGGTAGGGTAAGGATCAGCATTTCCACACTACTCAGAGAATTTTTATTTTCAGGGATGGATTTTTAGCCCAAATCAAGTTGATGAAAAGTGGTTTCGTGAAAATCGCAGAAAATTTTTTTTCAGAAACTCCGAGGTGCCTGGAGGTCGCGGTGCACCACGCGACAGTTGTATTCCAAAACTGAGTCACTCAGATCACACGAGTACCAAGGCATCCTTGAAACTCATTCAAATGCAAGTGCTTCTATCTGTTTCCTTGATTGTTTCCCACTCATTCCTTTTGGTTTGGGGAACATGTCAAAATCCCATGCCCAGAGAACGTCAACTAGAGTTCGCGGAAATGCTCAGTGGACACCCCAGGTAGGGTAAGGATCAGCATTTCCACACTACTCAGAGAATTTTTATTTTCAGGGATGGATTTTTAGCCCAAATCAAGTTGAAGAAAAGTGGTTTCGTGAAAATCGCAGAAAATGTTTTTTCAGAAACTCCGGGGTGCCTGGAGGTCGCGGTGCACCACGCGACATTTGTATTCCAAAACTGAGTCACTCAGATCACACGAGTACCAAGGCATCCTTAAAACTCATTCAAATGCAAGTGCTTCTATCTGTTTCCTTGATTGTTTCCCACTCATTCCTTTTGGTTTGGGGAACATGTCAAAATCCCATGCCCAGAGAACTTCAACTAGAGTTCGCGGAAATGCTCAGTGGACACCCCAGGTAGGGTAAGGATCAGCATTTCCACACTACTCAGAGAATTTTTATTTTCAGGGATGGATTTTTAGCCCAAATCAAGTTGAAGAAAAGTGGTTTCGTGAAAATCGAAGAAAATGTTTTTTCAGAAACTCCGGGGTGCCTGGAGGTCGCGGTGCACCACGCGACAGTTGTATTCCAAAACTGAGTCACTCAGATCACACGAGTACCAAGGCATCCTTGAAACTCATTCAAATGCAAGTGCTTCTATCTGTTTCCTTGATTGTTTCCCACTCATTCCTTTTGGTTTGGTTAACATGTCAAAATCCCATCCCCAGAGAACTTGAACTAGAGTTCGCGGAAATGCTCAGTGGATACCCCAGGTAGGGTAAGGATCAGCATTTCCACACTACTCAGAGAATTTTTATTTTCAGGGATGGATTTTTAGCCCAAATCAAGTTGAAGAAAAGTGGTTTCGTGAAAATCGCAGAAAATTTTTTTTCAGAAACTCCGGGGTGCCTGGAGTTCGCGGTGCACCACGCTACAGTTGTATTCCAAAACTGAGTCACTCAGATCACACGAGTACCAAGGCATCCTTGAAACTCATTCAAATGCAAGTGCTTCTATCTGTTTCCTTGATTGTTTCCCACTCATTCCTTTTGGTTTGGGGAACATGTCAAAATCCCATGCCCAGAGAACTACAACTAGAGTTCGCGGAAATGCTCAGTGGACACCCCAGGTAGGGTAAGGATCAGCATTTCCACACTACTCAGAGAATTTTTATTTTCAGGGATGGATTTTTAGCCCAAATCAAGTTGAAGAAAAGTGGTTTCGTGAAAATCGCAGAAAAATTTTTTTCAGAAACTCCGGGGTGCCTGGAGGTCGCGGTGCACCACGCGACAGTTGTATTCCAAAACTGAGTCACTCAGATCACACGAGTACCAAGGCATCCTTGAAACTCATTCAAATGCAAGTGCTTCTATCTGTTTCCTTGATTGTTTCTCACTCATTCCTTTTGGTTTGGGGAACATGTCAAAATCCCATGCCCAGAGAACGTCAACTAGAGTTCGCGGAAATGCTCAGTGGACACCCCAGGTAGGGTAAGGATCAGCATTTCCACACTACTCAGAGAATTTTTATTTTCAGGGATGGATTTTTAGCCCAAATCAAGTTGAAGAAAAGTGGTTTCGTGAAAATCGCAGAAATTTTTTTTTCAGAAACTCCGGGGTGCCTGGAGGTCGCGGTGCACCACGCGACAGTTGTATTCCAAAACTGAGTCACTCAGCTCACACGAGTACCAAGGCATCCTTGAAACTCATTCAAATGCAAGTGCTTCTATCTGTTTCCTTGATTGTTTCCCACTCATTCCTTTTGGTTTGGGGAACATGTCAAAATCCCATGCCCAGAGAACGTCAACTAGAGTTCGCGGAAATGCTCAGTGGACACCCCAGGTAGGGTAAGGATCAGCATTTCCACACTACTCAGAGAATTTTTATTTTCAGGGATGGATTTTTAGCCCAAATCAAGTTGAAGAAAAGTGGTTTCGTGAAAATCGCAGAATTTTTTTTTTCAGAAACTCCGGGGTGCCTGGAGGTCGCGGTGCACCACGCGACAGTTGTATTCCAAAACTGAGTCACTCAGATCACACGAGTACCAAGGCATCCTTGAAACTCATTCAAATGCAAGTGCTTCTATCTGTTTCCTTGATTGTTTCCCACTCATTCCTTTTGGTTTGGGGAACATGTCAAAATCCCATGCCCAGAGAACTTCAACTAGAGTTCGCGGAAATGCTCAGTGGATACCCCAGGTAGGGTAAGGATCAGCATTTCCACACTACTCAGAGAATTTTTATTTTCAGGGATGGATTTTTAGCCCAAATCAAGTTGAAGAAAAGTGGTTTCGTGAAAATCGCAGAAAATTTTTTTTCAGAAACTCCGGGGTGCCTGGAGGTCGCGGTGCACCACGCTACAGTTGTATTCCAAAACTGAGTCACTCAGATCACACGAGTACCAAGGCATCCTTGAAACTCATTCAAATGCAAGTGCTTCTATCTGTTTCCTTGATTGTTTCCCACTCATTCCTTTTGGTTTGGGGAACATGTCAAAATCCCATGCCCAGAGAACTTCAACTAGAGTTCGCGGAAATGCTCAGTGGACACCCCAGGTAGGGTAAGGATCAGCATTTCCACACTACTCAGAGAATTTTTATTTTCAGGGATGGATTTTTAGCCCAAATCAAGTTAAAGAAAAGTGGTTTCGTGAAAATCGCAGAAAATTTTTTTTCAGAAACTCCGGGGTGCCTGGAGGTCGCGGTGCACCACGCGACAGTTGTATTCCAAATCTGAGTCGCTCAGATCACACGAGTACCAAGGCATCCTTGAAACTCATTCAAATGCAAGTGCTTCTATCTGTTTCCTTGAATGTTTGCCACTCATTCCTTTTGGTTTGGGGAACATGTCAAAATCCCATGCCCAGAGAACTTCAACTAGAGTTCGCGGAAATGCTCAGTGGACACCCCAGGTAGGGTAAGGATCAGCATTTCCACACTACTCAGAGAATTTTTATTTTCAGGGATGGATTTTTAGCCCAAATCAAGTTGAAGAAAAGTGGTTTCGTGAAAATCGCAGAAAATTTTTTTTCAGAAACTCCGGGGTGCCTGGAGGTCGCGGTGCACCACGCGACAGTTGTATTCCAAAACTGAGTCACTCAGATCACACGAGTACCAAGGCATCCTTGAAACTCATTCAAATGCAAGTGCTTCTATCTGTTTCCTTGATTGTTTCCCACTCATTCCTTTTGGTTTGGGGAACATGTCAAAATCCCATGCCCAGAGAACGTCAACTAGAGTTCGCGGAAATGCTCAGTGGACACCCCAGGTAGGGTAAGGATCAGCATTTCCACACTACTCAGAGAATTTTTATTTTCAGGGATGGATTTTTAGCCCAAATCAAGTTGAAGAAAAGTGGTTTCGTGAAAATCGCAGAAAATTTTTTTTCAGAAACTCCGGGGTGCCTGGAGGTCGCGGTGCACCACGCGACAGTTGTATTCCAAAACTGAGTCACTCACATCACACGAGTACCAAGGCATCCTTGAAACTCATTCAAATGCAAGTGCTTCTATCTGTTTCCTTGATTGTTTCCCACTCATTCCTTTTGGTTTGGGGAACATGTCAAAATCCCATGCCCAGAGAACTTCAACTAGAGTTCGCAGAAATGCTCAGTGGACACCCCAGGTAGGGAAAGGATCAGCATTTCCACACTACTCAGAGAATTTTTATTTTCAGGGATGGAATTTTAGCCCAAATCAAGTTGAAGAAAAGTGGTTTCGTGAAAATCGCAGAAAATTTTTTTTCAGAAACTCCGGGGTGCCTGGAGGTCGCGGTGCACCACGCGACAGTTGTATTCCAAAACTGAGTCACTCAGATCACACGAGTACCAAGGCATCCTTGAAACTCATTCAAATGCAAGTGCTTCTATCTGTTTCCTTGATTGTTTCCCACTCATTCCTTTTGGTTTGGGGAACATGTCAAAATCCCATGCCCAGAGAACTTCAACTAGAGTTCGCAGAAATGCTCAGTGGACACCCCAGGTAGGGAAAGGATCAGCATTTCCACACTACTCAGAGAATTTTTATTTTCAGGGATGGAATTTTAGCCCAAATCAAGTTGAAGAAAAGTGGTTTCGTGAAAATCGCAGAAAATTTTTTTTCAGAAACTCCGGGGTGCCTGGAGGTCGCGGTGCACCACGCGACAGTTGTATTCCAAAACTGAGTCACTCAGATCACACGAGTACCAAGGCATCCTTGAAACTCATTCAAATGCAAGTGCTTCTATCTGTTTCCTTGATTGTTTTCCACTCATTCCTTTTGGTTTGGGGAACATGTCAAAATCCCAAGCCCAGAGAACTACAACTAGAGTTCGCGGAAATGCTCAGTGGACACCCCAGGTAGGGTAAGGATCAGCATTTCCACACTACTCAGAGAATTTTTATTTTCAGGGATGGAATTTTAGCCCAAATCAAGTTGAAGAAAAGTGGTTTCGTGAAAATCGCAGAAAATTTTTTTTCAGAAACTCCGGGGTGCCTGGAGGTCGCGGTGCACCACGCGACAGTTGTATTACAAAACTGAGTCACTCAGATCACACGAGTACCAAGGCATCCTTGAAACTCATTCAAATGCAAGTGCTTCTATCTGTTTCCTTGAATGTTTCCCACTCATTCCTTTTGGTTTGGGGAACATGTCAAAATCCCATGCCCAGAGAACGTCAACTAGAGTTCGCGGAAATGCTCAGTGGACACCCCAGGTAGGGTAAGGATCAGCATTTCCACACTACTCAGAGAATTTTTATTTTCAGGGATGGATTTTTAGCCCAAATCAAGTTGAAGAAAAGTGGTTTCGTGAAAATCGCAGAAAATTTTTTTTCAGAAACTCCGGGGTGCCTGGAGGTCGCGGTGCACCACGCGACAGTTGTATTCCAAAACTGAGTCACTCACATCACACGAGTACCAAGGCATCCTTGAAACTCATTCAAATGCAAGTGCTTCTATCTGTTTCCTTGATTGTTTCCCACTCATTCCTTTTGGTTTGGGGAACATGTCAAAATCCCATGCCCAGAGAACTTCAACTAGAGTTCGCGGAAATGCTCAGTGGACACCCCAGGTAGGGTAAGGATCAGCATTTCCACACTACTCAGAGAATTTTTATTTTCAGGGATGGATTTTTAGCCCAAATCAAGTTGAAGAAAAGTGGTTTCGTGAAAATCGCAGAAAATTTTTTTTCAGAAACTCCGGGGTGCCTGGAGGTCGCGGTGCACCACGCGACAGTTGTATTCCAAAACTGAGTCACTCAGATCACACGAGTACCAAGGCATCCTTGAAACTCATTCAAATGCAAGTGCTTCTATCTGTTTCCTTGATTGTTTCCCACTCATTCCTTTTGGTTTGGGGAACATGTCAAAATCCCATGCCCAGAGAACGTCAACTAGAGTTCGCGGAAATGCTCAGTGGACACCCCAGGTAGGGTAAGGATCAGCATTTCCACACTACTCAGAGAATTTTTATTTTCAGGGATGGATTTTTAGCCCAAATCAAGTTGAAGAAAAGTGGTTTCGTGAAAATCGCAGAAAATTTTTTTTCAGAAACTCCGGGGTGCCTGGAGGTCGCGGTGCACCACGCGACAGTTGTATTCCAAAACTGAGTCACTCACATCACACGAGTACCAAGGCATCCTTGAAACTCATTCAAATGCAAGTGCTTCTATCTGTTTCCTTGATTGTTTCCCACTCATTCCTTTTGGTTTGGGGAACATGTCAAAATCCCATGCCCAGAGAACTTCAACTAGAGTTCGCAGAAATGCTCAGTGGACACCCCAGGTAGGGAAAGGATCAGCATTTCCACACTACTCAGAGAATTTTTATTTTCAGGGATGGAATTTTAGCCCAAATCAAGTTGAAGAAAAGTGGTTTCGTGAAAATCGCAGAAAATTTTTTTTCAGAAACTCCGGGGTGCCTGGAGGTCGCGGTGCACCACGCGACAGTTGTATTCCAAAACTGAGTCACTCAGATCACACGAGTACCAAGGCATCCTTGAAACTCATTCAAATGCAAGTGCTTCTATCTGTTTCCTTGATTGTTTCCCACTCATTCCTTTTGGTTTGGGGAACATGTCAAAATCCCATGCCCAGAGAACTTCAACTAGAGTTCGCAGAAATGCTCAGTGGACACCCCAGGTAGGGAAAGGATCAGCATTTCCACACTACTCAGAGAATTTTTATTTTCAGGGATGGAATTTTAGCCCAAATCAAGTTGAAGAAAAGTGGTTTCGTGAAAATCGCAGAAAATTTTTTTTCAGAAACTCCGGGGTGCCTGGAGGTCGCGGTGCACCACGCGACAGTTGTATTCCAAAACTGAGTCACTCAGATCACACGAGTACCAAGGCATCCTTGAAACTCATTCAAATGCAAGTGCTTCTATCTGTTTCCTTGATTGTTTTCCACTCATTCCTTTTGGTTTGGGGAACATGTCAAAATCCCAAGCCCAGAGAACTACAACTAGAGTTCGCGGAAATGCTCAGTGGACACCCCAGGTAGGGTAAGGATCAGCATTTCCACACTACTCAGAGAATTTTTATTTTCAGGGATGGAATTTTAGCCCAAATCAAGTTGAAGAAAAGTGGTTTCGTGAAAATCGCAGAAAATTTTTTTTCAGAAACTCCGGGGTGCCTGGAGGTCGCGGTGCACCACGCGACAGTTGTATTACAAAACTGAGTCACTCAGATCACACGAGTACCAAGGCATCCTTGAAACTCATTCAAATGCAAGTGCTTCTATCTGTTTCCTTGAATGTTTCCCACTCATTCCTTTTGGTTTGGGGAACATGTCAAAATCCCATGCCCAGAGAACGTCAACTAGAGTTCGCGGAAATGCTCAGTGGACACCCCAGGTAGGGTAAGGATCAGCATTTCCACACTACTCAGAGAATTTTTATTTTCAGGGATGGATTTTTAGCCCAAATCAAGTTGAAGAAAAGTGGTTTCGTGAAAATCGCAGAAAATTTTTTTTCAGAAACTCCGGGGTGCCTGGAGGTCGCGGTGCACCACGCGACAGTTGTATTCCAAAACTGAGTCACTCACATCACACGAGTACCAAGGCATCCTTGAAACTCATTCAAATGCAAGTGCTTCTATCTGTTTCCTTGATTGTTTCCCACTCATTCCTTTTGGTTTGGGGAACATGTCAAAATCCCATGCCCAGAGAACTTCAACTAGAGTTCGCGGAAATGCTCAGTGGACACCCCAGGTAGGGTAAGGATCAGCATTTCCACACTACTCAGAGAATTTTTATTTTCAGGGATGGATTTTTAGCCCAAATCAAGTTGAAGAAAAGTGGTTTCGTGAAAATCGCAGAAAATTTTTTTTCAGAAACTCCGGGGTGCCTGGAGGTCGCGGTGCACCACGCGACAGTTGTATTCCAAAACTGAGTCACTCAGATCACACGAGTACCAAGGCATCCTTGAAACTCATTCAAATGCAAGTGCTTCTATCTGTTTCCTTGATTGTTTCCCACTCATTCCTTTTGGTTTGGGGAACATGTCAAAATCCCATGCCCAGAGAACTTCAACTAGAGTTCGCAGAAATGCTCAGTGGACACCCCAGGTAGGGTAAGGATCAGCATTTCCACACTACTCAGAGAATTTTTATTTTCAGGGATGGATTTTTAGCCCAAATCAAGTTGAAGAAAAGTGGTTTCGTGAAAATCGCAGAAAATTTTTTTTCAGAAACTCCGGGGTGCCTTGAGGTCGCTGTGCACCACGCGACAGTTGTATTCCAAAACTGAGTCACTCAGATCACACGAGTACCAAGGCATCCTTGAAACTCATTCAAATGCAAGTGCTTCTATCTGTTTCCTTGATTGTTTCCCACTCATTCCTTTTGGTTTGGGGAACATGTCAAAATCCCATGCCCAGAGAACTTCAACTAGAGTTCGCGGAAATGCTCAGTGGATACCCCAGGTAGGGTAAGGATCAGCATTTCCACACTACTCAGAGAATTTTTATTTTCAGGGATGGATTTTTAGCCCAAATCAAGTTGAAGAAAAGTGGTTTCGTGAAAATCGCAGAAAATTTTTTTTCAGAAACTCCGGGGTGCCTGGAGGTCGCGGTGCACCACGCGACAGTTGTATTCCAAAACTGAGTCACTCAGATCACACGAGTACCAAGGCATCCTTGAAACTCATTCAAATGCAAGTGCTTCTATCTGTTTCCTTGATTGTTTCCCACTCATTCCTTTTGGTTTGGGGAACATGTCAAAATCCCATGCCCAGAGAACTTCAACTAGAGTTCGTGGAAATGCTCAGTGGACACCCCAGGTAGGGTAAGGATCAGCATTTCCACACTACTCAGAGAATTTTTATTTTCAGGGATGGATTTTTAGCCCAAATCAAGTTGAAGAAAAGTGGTTTCGTGAAAATCGCAGAAAATTTTTTTTCAGAAACTCCGGGGTGCCTGGAGGTCGCGGTGCACCACGCGACAGTTGTATTCCAAAACTGAGTCACTCACATCACACGAGTACCAAGGCATCCTTGAATCTCATTCAAATGCAAGTGCTTCTATCTGTTTCCTTGATTGTTTCCCACTCATTCCTTTTGGTTTGGGGAACATGTCAAAATCCCATGCCCAGAGAACGTCAACTAGAGTTCGCGGAAATGCTCAGTGGACACCCCAGGTAGGGTAAGGATCAGCATTTCCACACTACTCAGAGAATTTTTATTTTCAGGGATGGATTTTTAGCCCAAATCAAGTTGAAGAAAAGTGGTTTCGTGAAAATCGCAGAAAATTTTTTTTCAGAAACTCTGGGGTGCCTGGAGGTCGCGGTGCACCACGTGACAGTTGTATTCCAAAACTGAGTCACTCAGATCACACGAGTACCAAGGCATGCTTGAAACTCATTCAAATGCAAGTGTTTCTATCTGTTTCCTTGATTGTTTCCCACTCATTCCTTTTGGTTTGGGGAACATGTCAAAATCCCATGCCCAGAGAACGTCAACTAGAGTTCGCGGAAATGCTCAGTGGACACCCCAGGTAGGGTAAGGATCAACATTTCCACACTACTCAGAGAATTTTTATTTTCAGGGATGGATTTTTAGCCCAAATCAAGTTGAAGAAAAGTGGTTTCGTGAAAATCGCAGAAAATTTTTTTTCAGAAACTCCGGGGTGCCTGGAGGTCGCGGTGCACCACGCGACAGTTGTATTCCAAAACTGAGTCACTCAGATCACAAGAGTACCAAGGCATCCTTGAAACTCATTCAAATGCAAGTGCTTCTATCTGTTTCCTTGATTGTTTCCAACTCATTCCTTTTGGTTTGGGGAACATGTCAAAATCCCATGCCCAGAGAACTTCAACTAGAGTTCGCGGAAATGCTCAGTGGATACCCCAGGTAGGGTAAGGATCAGCATTTCCACACTACTCAGAGAATTTTTATTTTCAGGGATGGATTTTTAGCCCAAATCAAGTTGAAGAAAAGTGGTTTCGTGAAAATCGCAGAAAATTTTTTTTCAGAAACTCCGGGGTGCCTGGAGGTCGCGGTGCACCACGCGACAGTTGTATTCCAAAACTGAGTCACTCAGATCACAAGAGTACCAAGGCATCCTTGAAACTCATTCAAATGCAAGTGCTTCTATCTGTTTCCTTGATTGTTTCCAACTCATTCCTTTTGGTTTGGGGAACATGTCAAAATCCCATGCCCAGAGAACTTCAACTAGAGTTCGCGGAAATGCTCAGTGGATACCCCAGGTAGGGTAAGGATCAGCATTTCCACACTACTCAGAGAATTTTTATTTTCAGGGATGGATTTTTAGCCCAAATCAAGTTGAAGAAAAGTGGTTTCGTGAAAATCGCAGAAAATTTTTTTTCAGAAACTCCGGGGTGCCTGGAGGTCGCGGTGCACCACGCGACAGTTGTATTCCAAAACTGAGTCACTCAGATCACACGAGTACCAAGGCATCCTTGAAACTCATTCAAATGCAAGTGCTTCTATCTGTTTCCTTGATTGTTTCCCACTCATTCCTTTTGGTTTGGGGAACATGTCAAAATCCCATGCCCAGAGAACTTCAACTAGAGTTCGCGGAAATGCTCAGTGGACACCCCAGGTAGGGTAAGGATCAGCATTTCCACACTACTCAGAGAATTTTTATTTTCAGGGATGGATTTTTAGCCCAAATCAAGTTGAAGAAAAGTGGTTTCGTGAAAATCGCAGAAATTTTTTTTTCAGAAACTCCGGGGTGCCTGGAGGTCGCGGTGCACCACGCGACAGTTGTATTCCAAAACTGAGTCACTCAGATCACACGAGTACCAAGGCATCCTTGAAACTCATTCAAATGCAAGTGCTTCTATCTGTTTCCTTGATTGTTTTCCACTCATTCCTTTTGGTTTGGGGAACATGTCAAAATCCCAAGCCCAGAGAACTACAACTAGAGTTCGCGGAAATGCTCAGTGGACACCCCAGGTAGGGTAAGGATCAGCATTTCCACACTACTCAGAGAATTTTTATTTTCAGGGATGGAATTTTAGCCCAAATCAAGTTGAAGAAAAGTGGTTTCGTGAAAATCGCAGAAAATTTTTTTTCAGAAACTCCGGGGTGCCTGGAGGTCGCGGTGCACCACGCGACAGTTGTATTACAAAACTGAGTTACTCAGATCACACGAGTACCAAGGCATCCTTGAAACTCATTCAAATGCAAGTGCTTCTATCTGTTTCCTTGAATGTTTCCCACTCATTCCTTTTGGTTTGGGGAACATGTCAAAATCCCATGCCCAGAGAACGTCAACTAGAGTTCGCGGAAATGCTCAGTGGACACCCCAGGTAGGGTAAGGATCAGCATTTCCACACTACTCAGAGAATTTTTATTTTCAGGGATGGATTTTTAGCCCAAATCAAGTTGAAGAAAAGTGGTTTCGTGAAAATCGCAGAAAATTTTTTTTCAGAAACTCCGGGGTGCCTGGAGGTCGCGGTGCACCACGCGACAGTTGTATTCCAAAACTGAGTCACTCACATCACACGAGTACCAAGGCATCCTTGAAACTCATTCAAATGCAAGTGCTTCTATCTGTTTCCTTGATTGTTTCCCACTCATTCCTTTTGGTTTGGGGAACATGTCAAAATCCCATGCCCAGAGAACTTCAACTAGAGTTCGCGGAAATGCTCAGTGGACACCCCAGGTAGGGTAAGGATCAGCATTTCCACACTACTCAGAGAATTTTTATTTTCAGGGATGGATTTTTAGCCCAAATCAAGTTGAAGAAAAGTGGTTTCGTGAAAATCGCAGAAAATTTTTTTTCAGAAACTCCGGGGTGCCTGGAGGTCGCGGTGCACCACGCGACAGTTGTATTCCAAAACTGAGTCACTCAGATCACACGAGTACCAAGGCATCCTTGAAACTCATTCAAATGCAAGTGCTTCTATCTGTTTCCTTGATTGTTTCCCACTCATTCCTTTTGGTTTGGGGAACATGTCAAAATCCCATGCCCAGAGAACTTCAACTAGAGTTCGCAGAAATGCTCAGTGGACACCCCAGGTAGGGTAAGGATCAGCATTTCCACACTACTCAGAGAATTTTTATTTTCAGGGATGGATTTTTAGCCCAAATCAAGTTGAAGAAAAGTGGTTTCGTGAAAATCGCAGAAAATTTTTTTTCAGAAACTCCGGGGTGCCTTGAGGTCGCTGTGCACCACGCGACAGTTGTATTCCAAAACTGAGTCACTCAGATCACACGAGTACCAAGGCATCCTTGAAACTCATTCAAATGCAAGTGCTTCTATCTGTTTCCTTGATTGTTTCCCACTCATTCCTTTTGGTTTGGGGAACATGTCAAAATCCCATGCCCAGAGAACTTCAACTAGAGTTCGCGGAAATGCTCAGTGGATACCCCAGGTAGGGTAAGGATCAGCATTTCCACACTACTCAGAGAATTTTTATTTTCAGGGATGGATTTTTAGCCCAAATCAAGTTGAAGAAAAGTGGTTTCGTGAAAATCGCAGAAAATTTTTTTTCAGAAACTCCGGGGTGCCTGGAGGTCGCGGTGCACCACGCGACAGTTGTATTCCAAAACTGAGTCACTCAGATCACACGAGTACCAAGGCATCCTTGAAACTCATTCAAATGCAAGTGCTTCTATCTGTTTCCTTGATTGTTTCCCACTCATTCCTTTTGGTTTGGGGAACATGTCAAAATCCCATGCCCAGAGAACTTCAACTAGAGTTCGTGGAAATGCTCAGTGGACACCCCAGGTAGGGTAAGGATCAGCATTTCCACACTACTCAGAGAATTTTTATTTTCAGGGATGGATTTTTAGCCCAAATCAAGTTGAAGAAAAGTGGTTTCGTGAAAATCGCAGAAAATTTTTTTTCAGAAACTCCGGGGTGCCTGGAGGTCGCGGTGCACCACGCGACAGTTGTATTCCAAAACTGAGTCACTCACATCACACGAGTACCAAGGCATCCTTGAAACTCATTCAAATGCAAGTGCTTCTATCTGTTTCCTTGATTGTTTCCCACTCATTCCTTTTGGTTTGGGGAACATGTCAAAATCCCATGCCCAGAGAACTTCAACTAGAGTTCGCGGAAATGCTCAGAGGACACCCCAGGTAGGGTAAGGATCAGCATTTCCACACTACTCAGAGAATGTTTATTTTCAGGGATGGATTTTTAGCCCAAATCAAGTTGAAGAAAAGTGGTTTCGTGAAAATCGCAGAAAATTTTTTTTCAGAAACTCCGGGGTGCCTGGAGGTCGCGGTGCACCACGCGACAGTTGTATTCCAAAACTGAGTCACTCAGATCACACGAGTACCAAGGCATCCTTGAAACTCATTCAAATGCAAGTGCTTCTATCTGTTTCCTTGATTGTTTCCCACTCATTCCTTTTGGTTTGGGGAACATGTCAAAATCCCATGCCCAGAGAACGTCAACTAGAGTTCGCGGAAATGCTCAGTGGACACCCCAGGTAGGGTAAGGATCAGCATTTCCACACTACTCAGAGAATTTTTATTTTCAGGGATGGATTTTTAGCCCAAATCAAGTTGAAGAAAAGTGGTTTCGTGAAAATCGCAGAAAATTTTTTTTCAGAAACTCCGGGGTGCCTGGAGGTCGCGGTGCACCACGCGACAGTTGTATTCCAAAACTGAGTCACTCACATCACACGAGTACCAAGGCATCCTTGAAACTCATTCAAATGCAAGTGCTTCTATCTGTTTCCTTGATTGTTTCCCACTCATTCCTTTTGGTTTGGGGAACATGTCAAAATCCCATGCCCAGAGAACTTCAACTAGAGTTCGCGGAAATGCTCAGTGGACACCCCAGGTAGGGTAAGGATCAGCATTTCCACACTACTCAGAGAATTTTTATTTTCAGGGATGGATTTTTAGCCCAAATCAAGTTGAAGAAAAGTGGTTTCGTGAAAATCGCAGAAAATTTTTTTTCAGAAACTCCGGGGTGCCTGGAGGTCGCGGTGCACCACGCGACAGTTGTATTCCAAAACTGAGTCACTCAGATCACACGAGTACCAAGGCATCCTTGAAACTCATTCAAATGCAAGTGCTTCTATCTGTTTCCTTGATTGTTTCCCACTCATTCCTTTTGGTTTGGGGAACATGTCAAAATCCCATGCCCAGAGAACTTCAACTAGAGTTCGCAGAAATGCTCAGTGGACACCCCAGGTAGGGTAAGGATCAGCATTTCCACACTACTCAGAGAATTTTTATTTTCAGGGATGGATTTTTAGCCCAAATCAAGTTGAAGAAAAGTGGTTTCGTGAAAATCGCAGAAATTTTTTTTTCAGAAACTCCGGGGTGCCTGGAGGTCGCGGTGCACCACGCGACAGTTGTATTCCAAAACTGAGTCACTCAGATCACACGAGTACCAAGGCATCCTTGAAACTCATTCAAATGCAAGTGCTTCTATCTGTTTCCTTGATTGTTTTCCACTCATTCCTTTTGGTTTGGGGAACATGTCAAAATCCCAAGCCCAGAGAACTACAACTAGAGTTCGCGGAAATGCTCAGTGGACACCCCAGGTAGGGTAAGGATCAGCATTTCCACACTACTCAGAGAATTTTTATTTTCAGGGATGGATTTTTAGCCCAAATCAAGTTGAAGAAAAGTGGTTTCGTGAAAATCGCAGAAAATTTTTTTTCAGAAACTCCGGGGTGCCTGGAGGTCGCGGTGCACCACGCGACAGTTGTATTCCAAAACTGAGTCACTCAGATCACACGAGTACCAAGGCATCCTTGAAACTCATTCAAATGCAAGTGCTTCTATCTGTTTCCTTGATTGTTTCCCACTCATTCCTTTTGGTTTGGGGAACATGTCAAAATCCCATGCCCAGAGAACTTCAACTAGAGTTCGCAGAAATGCTCAGTGGACACCCCAGGTAGGGAAAGGATCAGCATTTCCACACTACTCAGAGAATTTTTATTTTCAGGGATGGAATTTTAGCCCAAATCAAGTTGAAGAAAAGTGGTTTCGTGAAAATCGCAGAAAATTTTTTTTCAGAAACTCCGGGGTGCCTGGAGGTCGCGGTGCACCACGCGACAGTTGTATTACAAAACTGAGTCACTCAGATCACACGAGTACCAAGGCATCCTTGAAACTCATTCAAATGCTAGTGCTTCTATTTGTTTCCTTGATTGTTTCCCACTCATTCCTTTTGGTTTGGGGAACATGTCAAAATCCCATGCCCAGAGAACGTCAACTAGAGTTCGCGGAAATGCTCAGTGGACACCCCAGGTAGGGTAAGGATCAGCATTTCCACACTACTCAGAGAATTTTTATTTTCAGGGATGGATTTTTAGCCCAAATCAAGTTGAAGAAAAGTGGTTTCGTGAAAATCGCAGAAAATTTTTTTTCAGAAACTCCGGGGTGCCTGGAGGTCGCGGTGCACCACGCGACAGTTGTATTCCAAAACTGAGTCACTCACATCACACGAGTACCAAGGCATCCTTGAAACTCATTCAAATGCAAGTGCTTCTATCTGTTTCCTTGATTGTTTCCCACTCATTCCTTTTGGTTTGGGGAACATGTCAAAATCCCATGCCCAGAGAACATCAACTAGAGTTCGCGGAAATGCTCAGTGGACACCCCAGGTAGGGTAAGGATCAGCATTTCCACACTACTCAGAGAATTTTTATTTTCAGGGATGGATTTTTAGCCCAAATCAAGTTGAAGAAAAGTGGTTTCGTGAAAATCGCAGAAAATTTTTTTTCAGAAACTCCGGGGTGCCTGGAGGTCGCGGTGCACCACGCGACAGTTGTATTCCAAAACTGAGTCACTCAGATCACACGAGTACCAAGGCATCCTTGAAACTCATTCAAATGCAAGTGCTTCTATCTGTTTCCTTGATTGTTTCCCACTCATTCCTTTTGGTTTGGGGAACATGTCAAAATCCCATGCCCAGAGAACTTCAACTAGAGTTCGCAGAAATGCTCAGTGGACACCCCAGGTAGGGAAAGGATCAGCATTTCCACACTACTCAGAGAATTTTTATTTTCAGGGATGGAATTTTAGCCCAAATCAAGTTGAAGAAAAGTGGTTTCGTGAAAATCGCAGAAAATTTTTTTTCAGAAACTCCGGGGTGCCTGGAGGTCGCGGTGCACCACGCGACAGTTGTATTACAAAACTGAGTCACTCAGATCACACGAGTACCAAGGCATCCTTGAAACTCATTCAAATGCAAGTGCTTCTATCTGTTTCCTTGATTGTTTCCCACTCATTCCTTTTGGTTTGGGGAACATGTCAAAATCCCATGCCCAGAGAACGTCAACTAGAGTTCGCGGAAATGCTCAGTGGACACCCCAGGTAGGGTAAGGATCAGCATTTCCACACTACTCAGAGAATTTTTATTTTCAGGGATGGATTTTTAGCCCAAATCAAGTTGAAGAAAAGTGGTTTCGTGAAAATCGCAGAAAATTTTTTTTCAGAAACTCCGGGGTGCCTGGAGGTCGCGGTGCACCACGCGACAGTTGTATTCCAAAACTGAGTCACTCACATCACACGAGTACCAAGGCATCCTTGAAACTCATTCAAATGCAAGTGCTTCTATCTGTTTCCTTGATTGTGTCCCACTCATTCCTTTTGGTTTGGGGAACATGTCAAAATCCCATGCCCAGAGAACTTCAACTAGAGTTCGCAGAAATGCTCAGTGGACACCCCAGGTAGGGTAAGGATCAGCATTTCCACACTACTCAGAGAATTTTTATTTTCAGGGATGGATTTTTAGCCCAAATCAAGTTGAAGAAAAGTGGTTTCGTGAAAATCGCAGACATTTTTTTTTCAGAAACTCCGGGTTGCCTGTAGGTCGCGGTGCACCACGCGACAGTTGTATTACAAAACTGAGTCACTCAGATCACACGAGTACCAAGGCATCCTTGAAACTCATTCAAATGCAAGTGCTTCTATCTGTTTCCTTGATTGTTTCCCACTCATTCCTTTTGGTTTGGGGAACATGTCAAAATCCCATGCCCAGAGAACGTCAACTAGAGTTCGCGGAAATGCTCAGTGGACACCCCAGGTAGGGTAAGGATCAGCATTTCCACACTACTCAGAGAATTTTTTTTTTCAGGGATGGATTTTTAGCCCAAATCAAGTTGAAGAAAAGTGGTTTCGTGAAAATCGCAGAAAATTTTTTTTCAGAAACTCCGTGGTGCCTGGAGGTCGCGGTGCACCACGCGACAGTTGTATTCCAAATCTGAGTCGCTCAGATCACACGAGTACCAAGGCATCCTTGAAACTCATTCAAATGCAAGTGCTTCTATCTGTTTCCTTGATTGTTTCCCACTCATTCCTTTTGGTTTGGGGAACATGTCAAAATCCCATGCCCAGAGAACGTCAACTAGAGTTCGCGGAAATGCTCAGTGGACACCCCAGGTAGGGTAAGGATCAGCATTTCCACACTACTCAGAGAATTTTTATTTTCAGGGATGGATTTTTAGCCCAAATCAAGTTGAAGAAAAGTGGTTTCGTGAAAATCGCAGAAATTTTTTTTTCAGAAACTCCGGGGTGCCTGGAGGTCGCTGTGCACCACGCGACAGTTGTATTCCAAAACTGAGTCACTCAGATCACACGAGTACCAAGGCATCCTTGAAACTCATTCAAATGCAAGTGCTTCTATCTGTTTCCTTGATTGTTTCCCACTCATTCCTTTTGGTTTGGGGAACATGTCAAAATCCCATGCCCAGAGAACGTCAACTAGAGTTCGCGGAAATGCTCAGTGGACACCCCAGGTAGGGTAAGGATCAGCATTTCCACACTACTCAGAGAATTTTTATTTTCAGGGATGGATTTTTAGCCCAAATCAAGTTGAAGAAAAGTGGTTTCGTGAAAATCGCAGAAAATTTTTTTTCAGAAACTCCGGGGTGCCTGGAGGTCGCGGTGCACCACGCGACAGTTGTATTCCAAAACTGAGTCACTCACATCACACGAGTACCAAGGCATCCTTGAAACTCATTCAAATGCAAGTGCTTCTATCTGTTTCCTTGATTGTTTCCCACTCATTCCTTTTGGTTTGGGGAACATGTCAAAATCCCATGCCCAGAGAACTTCAACTAGAGTTCGCGGAAATGCTCAGTGGACACCCCAGGTAGGGTAAGGATCAGCATTTCCACACTACTCAGAGAATTTTTATTTTCAGGGATGGATTTTTAGCCCAAATCAAGTTGAAGAAAAGTGGTTTCGTGAAAATCACAGAAAATTTTTTTTCAGAAACTCCGGGGTGCCTGGAGGTCGCGGTGCACCACGCGACAGTTGTATTCCAAAACTGAGTCACTCAGATCACACGAGTACCAAGGCATCCTTGAAACTCATTCAAATGCAAGTGCTTCTATCTGTTTCCTTGATTGTTTCCCACTCATTCCTTTTGGTTTGGGGAACATGTCAAAATCCCATGCCCAGAGAACTTCAACTAGAGTTCGCAGAAATGCTCAGTGGACACCCCAGGTAGGGAAAGGATCAGCATTTCCACACTACTCAGAGAATTTTTATTTTCAGGGATGGAATTTTAGCCCAAATCAAGTTGAAGAAAAGTGGTTTCGTGAAAATCGCAGAAAACTTTTTTTCAGAAACTCCGGGGTGCCTGGAGGTCGCGGTGCACCACGCGACAGTTGTATTCCAAATCTGAGTCGCTCAGATCACACGAGTACCAAGGCATCCTTGAAACTCATTCAAATGCAAGTGCTTCTATCTGTTTCCTTGATTGTTTCCCACTCATTCCTTTTGGTTTGGGGAACATGTCAAAATCCCATGCCCAGAGAACGTCAACTAGAGTTCGCGGAAATGCTCAGTGGACACCCCAGGTAGGGTAAGGATCAGCATTTCCACACTACTCAGAGAATTTTTATTTTCAGGGATGGATTTTTAGCCCAAATCAAGTTGAAGAAAAGTGGTTTCGTGAAAATCGCAGAAATTTTTTTTTCAGAAACTCCGGGGTGCCTGGAGGTCGCGGTGCACCACGCTACAGTTGTATTCCAAAACTGAGTCACTCAGATCACACGAGTACCAAGGCATCCTTGAAACTCATTCAAATGCAAGTGCTTCTATCTGTTTCCTTGATTGTTTCCCACTCATTCCTTTTGGTTTGGGGAACATGTCAAAATCTCATGCCCAGAGAACTACAACTAGAGTTCGCGGAAATGCTCAGTGGACACCCCAGGTAGGGTAATGATCAGCATTTCCACACTACTCAGAGAATTTTTATTTTCAGGGATGGATTTTTAGCCCAAATCAAGTTGAAGAAAAGTGGTTTCGTGAAAATCGCAGAAATTTTTTTTTCAGAAACTCCGGGGTGCCTGGAGGTCGCGGTGCACCACGCGTCAGTTGTATTCCAAAACTGAGTCACTCAGATCACACGAGTACCAAGGAATCCTTGAAACTCATTCAAATGCAAGTGCTTCTATCTGTTTCCTTGATTGTTTCCCACTCATTCCTTTTGGTTTGGGGAACATGTCAAAATCCCATGCCCAGAGAACTTCAACTGGAGTTCGCAGAAATGCTCAGTGGACACCCCAGGTAGGGAAAGGATCAGCATTTCCACACTACTCAGAGAATTTTTATTTTCAGGGATGGAATTTTAGCCCAAATCAAGTTGAAGAAAAGTGGTTTCGTGAAAATCGCAGAAAATTTTTTTTCAGAAACTCCGGGGTGCCTGGAGGTCGCGGTGCACCACGCGACAGTTGTATTACAAAACTGAGTCACTCAGATCACACGAGTACCAAGGCATCCTTGAAACTCATTCAAATGCAAGTGCTTCTATCTGTTTCCTTGATTGTTTCCCACTCATTCCTTTTGGTTTGGGGAACATGTCAAAATCCCATGCCCAGAGAACGTCAACTAGAGTTCGCGGAAATGCTCAGTGGACACCCCAGGTAGGGTAAGGATCAGCATTTCCACACTACTCAGAGAATTTTTATTTTCAGGGATGGATTTTTAGCCCAAATCAAGTTGAAGAAAAGTGGTTTCGTGAAAATCGCAGAAAACTTTTTTTCAGAAACTCCGGGGTGCCTGGAGGTCGCGGTGCACCACGCGACAGTTGTATTCCAAATCTGAGTCGCTCAGATCACACGAGTACCAAGGCATCCTTGAAACTCATTCAAATGCAAGTGCTTCTATCTGTTTCCTTGATTGTTTCCCACTCATTCCTTTTGGTTTGGGGAACATGTCAAAATCCCATGCCCAGAGAACGTCAACTAGAGTTCGCGGAAATGCTCAGTGGACACCCCAGGTAGGGTAAGGATCAGCATTTCCACACTACTCAGAGAATTTTTATTTTCAGGGATGGATTTTTAGCCCAAATCAAGTTGAAGAAAAGTGGTTTCGTGAAAATCGCAGAAAATTTTTTTTCAGAAACTCCGGGGTGCCTGGAGGTCGCGGTGCACCACGCGACAGTTGTATTCCAAATCTGAGTCGCTCAGATCACACGAGTACCAAGGCATCCTTGAAACTCATTCAAATGCAAGTGCTTCTATCTGTTTCCTTGATTGTTTCCCACTCATTCCTTTTGGTTTGGGGAACATGTCAAAATCCCATGCCCAGAGAACGTCAACTAGAGTTCGCGGAAATGCTCAGTGGACACCCCAGGTAGGGTAAGGATCAGCATTTCCACACTACTCAGAGAATTTTTATTTTCAGGGATGGATTTTTAGCCCAAATCAAGTTGAAGAAAAGTGGTTTCGTGAAAATCGCAGAAAATTTTTTTTCAGAAACTCCGGGGTGCCTGGAGGTCGCGGTGCACCACGCTACAGTTGTATTCCAAAACTGAGTCGCTCAGATCACACGAGTACCAAGGCATCCTTGAAACTCATTCAAATGCAAGTGCTTCTATCTGTTTCCTTGATTGTTTCCCACTCATTCCTTTTGGTTTGGGGAACATGTCAAAATCCCATGCCCAGAGAACGTCAACTAGAGTTCGCGGAAATGCTCAGTGGACACCCCAGGTAGGGTAAGGATCAGCATTTCCACACTACTCAGAGAATTTTTATTTTCAGGGATGGATTTTTAGCCCAAATCAAGTTGAAGAAAAGTGGTTTCGTGAAAATCGCAGAAATTTTTTTTTCAGAAACTCCGGGGTGCCTGGAGGTCGCGGTGCACCACGCTACAGTTGTATTCCAAAACTGAGTCACTCAGATCACACGAGTACCAAGGCATCCTTGAAACTCATTCAAATGCAAGTGCTTCTATCTGTTTCCTTGATTGTTTCCCACTCATTCCTTTTGGTTTGGGGAACATGTCAAAATCCCATGCCCAGAGAACGTCAACTAGAGTTCGCGGAAATGCTCAGTGGACACCCCAGGTAGGGTAAGGATCAGCATTTCCACACTACTCAGAGAATTTTTATTTTCAGGGATGGATTTTTAGCCCAAATCAAGTTGAAGAAAAGTGGTTTCGTGAAAATCGCAGAAAACTTTTTTTCAGAAACTCCGGGGTGCCTGGAGGTCGCGGTGCACCACGCGACAGTTGTATTCCAAATCTGAGTCGCTCAGATCACACGAGTACCAAGGCATCCTTGAAACTCATTCAAATGCAAGTGCTTCTATCTGTTTCCTTGATTGTTTCCCACTCATTCCTTTTGGTTTGGGGAACATGTCAAAATCCCATGCCCAGAGAACGTCAACTAGAGTTCGCGGAAATGCTCAGTGGACACCCCAGGTAGGGTAAGGATCAGCATTTCCACACTACTCAGAGAATTTTTATTTTCAGGGATGGATTTTTAGCCCAAATCAAGTTGAAGAAAAGTGGTTTTGTGAAAATCGCAGAAAATTTTTTTTCAGAAACTCCGGGGTGCCTGGAGGTCGCGGTGCACCACGCTACAGTTGTATTCCAAAAATGAGTCACTCAGATCACACGAGTACCAAGGCATCCTTGAAACTCATTCAAATGCAAGTGCTTCTATCTGTTTCCTTGATTGTTTCCCACTCATTCCTTTTGGTTTGGGGAACATGTCAAAATCCCATGCCCAGAGAACTACAACTAGAGTTCGCGGAAATGCTCAGTGGACACCCCAGGTAGGGTAAGGATCAGCATTTCCACACTACTCAGAGAATTTTTATTTTCAGGGATGGATTTTTAGCCCAAATCAAGTTGAAGAAAAGTGGTTTCGTGAAAATCGCAGAAATTTTTTTTTCAGAAACTCCGGGGTGCCTGGAGGTCGCGGTGCACCACGCGACAGTTGTATTCCAAAACTGAGTCACTCAGATCACACGAGTACGAAGGAATCCTTGAAACTCATTCAAATGCAAGTGCTTCTATCTGTTTCCTTGATTGTTTCCCACTCATTCCTTTTGGTTTGGGGAACATGTCAAAATCCCATGCCCAGAGAACTTCAACTAGAGTTCGCAGAAATGCTCAGTGGACACCCCAGGTAGGGAAAGGATCAGCATTTCCACACTACTCAGAGAATTTTTATTTTCAGGGATGGAATTTTAGCCCAAATCAAGTTGAAGAAAAGTGGTTTCGTGAAAATCGCAGAAAATTTTTTTTCAGAAACTCCGGGGTGCCTGGAGGTCGCGGTGCACCACGCGACAGTTGTATTACAAAACTGAGTCACTCAGATCACACGAGTACCAAGGCATCCTTGAAACTCATTCAAATGCAAGTGCTTCTATCTGTTTCCTTGATTGTTTCCCACTCATTCCTTTTGGTTTGGGGAACATGTCAAAATCCCATGCCCAGAGAACGTCAACTAGAGTTCGCGGAAATGCTCAGTGGACACCCCAGGTAGGGTAAGGATCAGCATGTCCACACTACTCAGAGAATTTTTATTTTCAGGGATGGATTTTTAGCCCAAATCAAGTTGAAGAAAAGTGGTTTCGTGAAAATCGCAGAAAACTTTTTTTCAGAAACTCCGGGGTGCCTGGAGGTCGCGGTGCACCACGCGACAGTTGTATTCCAAATCTGAGTCGCTCAGATCACACGAGTACCAAGGAATCCTTGAAACTCATTCAAATGCAAGTGCTTCTATCTGTTTCCTTGATTGTTTCCCACTCATTCCTTTTGGTTTGGGGAACATGTCAAAATCCCATGCCCAGAGAACGTCAACTAGAGTTCGCGGAAATGCTCAGTGGACACCCCAGGTAGGGTAAGGATCAGCATTTCCACACTACTCAGAGAATTTTTATTTTCAGGGATGGATTTTTAGGCCAAATCAAGTTGAAGAAAAGTGGTTTCGTGAAAATCGCAGAAAATTTTTTTTCAGAAACTCCGGGGTGCCTGGAGGTCGCGGTGCACCACGCGACAGTTGTATTCCAAAACTGAGTCACTCACATCACACGAGTACCAAGGCATCCTTGAAACTCATTCAAATGCAAGTGCTTCTATCTGTTTCCTTGATTGTTTCCCACTCATTCCTTTTGGTTTGGGGAACATGTCAAAATCCCATGCCCAGAGAACTTCAACTAGAGTTCGCGGAAATGCTCAGTGGACACCCCAGGTAGGGTAAGGATCAGCATTTCCACACTACTCAGAGAATTTTTATTTTCAGGGATGGATTTTTAGCCCAAATCAAGTTGAAGAAAAGTGGTTTCGTGAAAATCGCAGAAAATTTTTTTTCAGAAACTCCGGGGTGCCTGGAGGTCGCGGTGCACCACGCGACAGTTGTATTCCAAAACTGAGTCACTCAGATCACACGAGTACCAAGGCATCCTTGAAACTCATTCAAATGCAAGTGCTTCTATCTGTTTCCTTGATTGTTTCCCACTCATTCCTTTTGGTTTGGGGAACATGTCAAAATCCCATGCCCAGAGAACTTCAACTAGAGTTCGCAGAAATGCTCAGTGGACACCCCAGGTAGGGAAAGGATCAGCATTTCCACACTACTCAGAGAATTTTTATTTTCAGGGATGGAATTTTAGCCCAAATCAAGTTGAAGAAAAGTGGTTTCGTGAAAATCGCAGAAAATTTTTTTTCAGAAACTCCGGGGTGCCTGGAGGTCGCGGTGCACCACGCGACAGTTGTATAACAAAACTGAGTCACTCAGATCACACGAGTACCAAGGCATCCTTGAAACTCATTCAAATGCAAGTGCTTCTATCTGTTTCCTTGATTGTTTCCCACTCATTCCTTTTGGTTTGGGGAACATGTCAAAATCCCATGCCCAGAGAACTTCAACTAGAGTTCGCGGAAATGCTCAGTGGACACCCCAGGTAGGGTAAGGATCAGCATTTCCACACTACTCAGAGAATTTTTATTTTCAGGGATGGATTTTTAGCCCAAATCAAGTTGAAGAAAAGTGGTTTCGTGAAAATCGCAGAAAATTTTTTTTCAGAAACTCCGGGGTGCCTCGAGGTCGCGGTGCACCACGCGACAGTTGTATTCCAAATCTGAGTCGCTCAGATCACACGAGTACCAAGGCATCCTTGAAACTCATTCAAATGCAAGTGCTTCTATCTGTTTCCTTGATTGTTTCCCAATCATTCCTTTTGGTTTGGGGAACATGTCAAAATCCCATGCCCAGAGAACTTCAACTAGAGTTCGCGGAAATGCTCAGTGGACACCCCAGGTAGGGTAAGGATCAGCATTTCCACACTACTCAGAGAATTTTTATTTTCAGGGATGGATTTTTAGCCCAAATCAAGTTGAAGAAAAGTGGTTTCGTGAAAATCGCAGAAAATTTTTTTTCAGAAACTCCGGGGTGCCTGGAGGTCGCGGTGCACCACGCGACAGTTGTATTCCAAAACTGAGTCACTCAGATCACACGAGTACCAAGGCATCCTTGAAACTCATTCAAATGCAAGTGCTTCTATCTGTTTCCTTGATTGTTTCCCACTCATTCCTTTTGGTTTGGGGAACATGTCAAAATCCCATGACCAGAGAACGTCAACTAGAGTTCGCGGAAATGCTCAGTGGACACCCCAGGTAGGGTAAGGATCAGCATTTCCACACTACTCAGAGAATTTTTATTTTCAGGGATGGATTTTTAGCCCAAATCAAGTTGAAGAAAAGTGGTTTCGTGAAAATCGCAGAATTTTTTTTTTCAGAAACTCCGGGGTGCCTGGAGGTCGCGGTGCACCACGCGACAGTTGTATTCCAAAACTGAGTCACTCAGATCACACGAGTACCAAGGCATCCTTGAAACTCATTCAAATGCAAGTGCTTCTATCTGTTTCCTTGATTGTTTCCCACTCATTCCTTTTGGTTTGGGGAACATGTCAAAATCCCATGCCCAGAGAACTTCAACTAGAGTTCGCGGAAATGCTCAGTGGACACCCCAGGTAGGGTAAGGATCAGCATTTCCACACTACTCAGAGAATTTTTATTTTCAGGGATGGATTTTTAGCCCAAATCAAGTTGAAGAAAAGTGGTTTCGTGAAAATCGCAGAAAATTTTTTTTCAGAAACTCCGGGGTGCCTGGAGGTCGCGGTGCACCACGCGACAGTTGTATTCCAAAACTGAGTCACTCAGATCACACGAGTACCAAGGCATCCTTGAAACTCATTCAAATGCAAGTGCTTCTATCTGTTTCCTTGATTGTTTCCCACTCATTCCTTTTGGTTTGGGGAACATGTCAAAATCCCATGCCCAGAGAACGTCAACTAGAGTTCGCGGAAATGCTCAGTGGACACCCCAGGTAGGGTAAGGATCAGCATTTCCACACTACTCAGAGAATTTTTATTTTCAGGGATGGATTTTTAGCCCAAATCAAGTTGAAGAAAAGTGGTTTCGTGAAAATCGCAGAAAATTTTTTTTCAGAAACTCCGGGGTGCCTGGAGGTCGCGGTGCACCACGCTACAGTTGTATTCCAAAACTGAGTCACTCAGATCACACGAGTACCAAGGCATCCTTGAAACTCATTCAAATGCAAGTGCTTCTATCTGTTTCCTTGATTGTTTCCCACTCATTCCTTTTGGTTTGGGGAACATGTCAAAATCCCATGCCCAGAGAACGTCAACTAGAGTTCGCGGAAATGCTCAGTGGACACCCCAGGTAGGGTAAGGATCAGCATTTCCACACTACTCAGAGAATTTTTATTTTCAGGGATGGATTTTTAGCCCAAATCAAGTTGAAGAAAAGTGGTTTCGTGAAAATCGCAGAAAATTTTTTTTCAGAAACTCCGGGGTGCCTGGAGGTCGCGGTGCACCACGCTACAGTTGTATTCCAAAACTGAGTCACTCAGATCACACGAGTACCAAGGCATCCTTGAAACTCATTCAAATGCAAGTGCTTCTATCTGTTTCCTTGATTGTTTCCCACTCATTCCTTTTGGTTTGGGGAACATGTCAAAATCCCATGCCCAGAGAACTACAACTAGAGTTCGCGGAAATGCTCAGTGGACACCCCAGGTAGGGTAAGGATCAGCATTTCCACACTACTCAGAGAATTTTTATTTTCAGGGATGGATTTTTAGCCCAAACGAAGTTGAAGAAAAGTGGTTTCGTGAAAATCGCAGAATTTTTTTTTTCAGAAACTCCGGGGTGCCTGGAGGTCGCGGTGCACCACGCGACAGTTGTATTCCAAAACTGAGTCACTCAGATCACACGAGTACCAAGGCATCCTTGAAACTCATTCAAATGCAAGTGCTTCTATCTGTTTCCTTGATTGTTTCCCACTCATTCCTTTTGGTTTGGGGAACATGTCAAAATCCCATGCCCAGAGAACTTCAACTAGAGTTCGCAGAAATGCTCAGTGGACACCCCAGGTAGGGAAAGGATCAGCATTTCCACACTACTCAGAGAATTTTTATTTTCAGGGATGGAATTTTAGCCCAAATCAAGTTGAAGAAAAGTGGTTTCGTGAAAATCGCAGAACATTTTTTTTCAGAAACTCCGGGGTGCCTGGAGGTCGCGGTGCACCACGCGACAGTTGTATTACAAAACTGAGTCACTCAGATCACACGAGTACCAAGGCATCCTTGAAACTCATTCAAATGCAAGTGCTTCTATCTGTTTCCTTGATTGTTTCCCACTCATTCCTTTTGGTTTGGGGAACATGTCAAAATCCCATGCCCAGAGAACTTCAACTAGAGTTCGCGGAAATGCTCAGTGGACACCCCAGGTAGGGTAAGGATCAGCATTTCCACACTACTCAGAGAATTTTTATTTTCAGGGATGGATTTTTAGCCCAAATCAAGTTGAAGAAAAGTGGTTTCGTGAGAATCGCAGAAAATTTTTTTTCAGAAACTCCGGGGTGCCTGGAGGTCGCGGTGCACCACGCGACAGTTGTATTCCAAAACTGAGTCACTCAGATCACACGAGTACCAAGGCATCCTTGAAACTCATTCAAATGCAAGTGCTTCTATCTGTTTCCTTGATTGTTTCCCACTCATTCCTTTTGGTTTGGGGAACATATCAAAATCCCATGACCAGAGAACGTCAACTAGAGTTCGCGGAAATGCTCAGTGGACACCCCAGGTAGGGTAAGGATCAGCATTTCCACACTACTCAGAGAATTTTTATTTTCAGGGATGGATTTTTAGCCCAAATCAAGTTGAAGAAAAGTGGTTTCGTGAAAATCGCAGAATTTTTTTTTTCAGAAACTCCGGGGTGCCTGGAGGTCGCGGTGCACCACGCGACAGTTGTATTCCAAAACTGAGTCACTCAGATCACACGAGTACCAAGGCATCCTTGAAACTCATTCAAATGCAAGTGCTTCTATCTGTTTCCTTGATTGTTTCCCACTCATTCCTTTTGGTTTGGGGAACATGTCAAAATCCCATGCCCAGAGAACTTCAACTAGAGTTCGCGGAAATGCTCAGTGGACACCCCAGGTAGGGTAAGGATCAGCATTTCCACACTACTCAGAGAATTTTTATTTTCAGGGATGGATTTTTAGCCCAAATCAAGTTGAAGAAAAGTGGTTTCGTGAAAATCGCAGAAAATTTTTTTTCAGAAACTCCGGGGTGCCTGGAGGTCGCGGTGCACCACGCGACAGTTGTATTCCAAAACTGAGTCACTCAGATCACACGAGTACCAAGGCATCCTTGAAACTCATTCAAATGCAAGTGCTTCTATCTGTTTCCTTGATTGTTTCCCACTCATTCCTTTTGGTTTGGGGAACATGTCAAAATCCCATGCCCAGAGAACGTCAACTAGAGTTCGCGGAAATGCTCAGTGGACACCCCAGGTAGGGTAAGGATCAGCATTTCCACACTACTCAGAGAATTTTTATTTTCAGGGATGGATTTTTAGCCCAAATCAAGTTGAAGAAAAGTGGTTTCGTGAAAATCGCAGAAAACTTTTTTTCAGAAACTCCGGGGTGCCTGGAGGTCGCGGTGCACCACGCAACAGTTGTATTCCAAATCTGAGTCGCTCAGATCACACGAGTACCAAGGCATCCTTGAAACTCATTCAAATGCAAGTGCTTCTATCTGTTTCCTTGATTGTTTCCCACTCATTCCTTTTGGTTTGGGGAACATGTCAAAATCCCATGCCCAGAGAACGTCAACTAGAGTTCGCGGAAATGCTCAGTGGACACCCCAGGTAGGGTAAGGATCAGCATTTCCACACTACTCAGAGAATTTTTATTTTCAGGGATGGATTTTTAGCCCAAATCAAGTTGAAGAAAAGTGGTTTCGTGAAAATCGCAGAAAATTTTTTTTCAGAAACTCCGGGGTGCCTGGAGGTCGCGGTGCACCACGCTACAGTTGTATTCCAAAACTGAGTCACTCAGATCACACGAGTACCAAGGCATCCTTGAAACTCATTCAAATGCAAGTGCTTCTATCTGTTTCCTTGATTGTTTCCCACTCATTCCTTTTGGTTTGGGGAACATGTCAAAATCCCATGCCCAGAGAACGTCAACTAGAGTTCGCGGAAATGCTCAGTGGACACCCCAGGTAGGGTAAGGATCAGCATTTCCACACTACTCAGAGAATTTTTATTTTCAGGGATGGATTTTTAGCCCAAATCAAGTTGAAGAAAAGTGGTTTCGTGAAAATCGCAGAAAATTTTTTTTCAGAAACTCCGGGGTGCCTGGAGGTCGCGGTGCACCACGCTACAGTTGTATTCCAAAACTGAGTCACTCAGATCACACGAGTACCAAGGCATCCTTGAAACTCATTCAAATGCAAGTGCTTCTATCTGTTTCCTTGATTGTTTCCCACTCATTCCTTTTGGTTTGGGGAACATGTCAAAATCCCATGCCCAGAGAACTACAACTAGAGTTCGCGGAAATGCTCAGTGGACACCCCAGGTAGGGTAAGGATCAGCATTTCCACACTACTCAGAGAATTTTTATTTTCAGGGATGGATTTTTAGCCCAAACGAAGTTGAAGAAAAGTGGTTTCGTGAAAATCGCAGAATTTTTTTTTTCAGAAACTCCGGGGTGCCTGGAGGTCGCGGTGCACCACGCGACAGTTGTATTCCAAAACTGAGTCACTCAGATCACACGAGTACCAAGGCATCCTTGAAACTCATTCAAATGCAAGTGCTTCTATCTGTTTCCTTGATTGTTTCCCACTCATTCCTTTTGGTTTGGGGAACATGTCAAAATCCCATGCCCAGAGAACTTCAACTAGAGTTCGCAGAAATGCTCAGTGGACACCCCAGGTAGGGAAAGGATCAGCATTTCCACACTACTCAGAGAATTTTTATTTTCAGGGATGGAATTTTAGCCCAAATCAAGTTGAAGAAAAGTGGTTTCGTGAAAATCGCAGAACATTTTTTTTCAGAAACTCCGGGGTGCCTGGAGGTCGCGGTGCACCACGCGACAGTTGTATTACAAAACTGAGTCACTCAGATCACACGAGTACCAAGGCATCCTTGAAACTCATTCAAATGCAAGTGCTTCTATCTGTTTCCTTGATTGTTTCCCACTCATTCCTTTTGGTTTGGGGAACATGTCAAAATCCCATGCCCAGAGAACTTCAACTAGAGTTCGCGGAAATGCTCAGTGGACACCCCAGGTAGGGTAAGGATCAGCATTTCCACACTACTCAGAGAATTTTTATTTTCAGGGATGGATTTTTAGCCCAAATCAAGTTGAAGAAAAGTGGTTTCGTGAGAATCGCAGAAAATTTTTTTTCAGAAACTCCGGGGTGCCTGGAGGTCGCGGTGCACCACGCGACAGTTGTATTCCAAAACTGAGTCACTCAGATCACACGAGTACCAAGGCATCCTTGAAACTCATTCAAATGCAAGTGCTTCTATCTGTTTCCTTGATTGTTTCCCACTCATTCCTTTTGGTTTGGGGAACATATCAAAATCCCATGACCAGAGAACGTCAACTAGAGTTCGCGGAAATGCTCAGTGGACACCCCAGGTAGGGTAAGGATCAGCATTTCCACACTACTCAGAGAATTTTTATTTTCAGGGATGGATTTTTAGCCCAAATCAAGTTGAAGAAAAGTGGTTTCGTGAAAATCGCAGAATTTTTTTTTTCAGAAACTCCGGGGTGCCTGGAGGTCGCGGTGCACCACGCGACAGTTGTATTCCAAAACTGAGTCACTCAGATCACACGAGTACCAAGGCATCCTTGAAACTCATTCAAATGCAAGTGCTTCTATCTGTTTCCTTGATTGTTTCCCACTCATTCCTTTTGGTTTGGGGAACATGTCAAAATCCCATGCCCAGAGAACTTCAACTAGAGTTCGCGGAAATGCTCAGTGGACACCCCAGGTAGGGTAAGGATCAGCATTTCCACACTACTCAGAGAATTTTTATTTTCAGGGATGGATTTTTAGCCCAAATCAAGTTGAAGAAAAGTGGTTTCGTGAAAATCGCAGAAAATTTTTTTTCAGAAACTCCGGGGTGCCTGGAGGTCGCGGTGCACCACGCGACAGTTGTATTCCAAAACTGAGTCACTCAGATCACACGAGTACCAAGGCATCCTTGAAACTCATTCAAATGCAAGTGCTTCTATCTGTTTCCTTGATTGTTTCCCACTCATTCCTTTTGGTTTGGGGAACATGTCAAAATCCCATGCCCAGAGAACGTCAACTAGAGTTCGCGGAAATGCTCAGTGGACACCCCAGGTAGGGTAAGGATCAGCATTTCCACACTACTCAGAGAATTTTTATTTTCAGGGATGGATTTTTAGCCCAAATCAAGTTGAAGAAAAGTGGTTTCGTGAAAATCGCAGAAAACTTTTTTTCAGAAACTCCGGGGTGCCTGGAGGTCGCGGTGCACCACGCAACAGTTGTATTCCAAATCTGAGTCGCTCAGATCACACGAGTACCAAGGCATCCTTGAAACTCATTCAAATGCAAGTGCTTCTATCTGTTTCCTTGATTGTTTCCCACTCATTCCTTTTGGTTTGGGGAACATGTCAAAATCCCATGCCCAGAGAACGTCAACTAGAGTTCGCGGAAATGCTCAGTGGACACCCCAGGTAGGGTAAGGATCAGCATTTCCACACTACTCAGAGAATTTTTATTTTCAGGGATGGATTTTTAGCCCAAATCAAGTTGAAGAAAAGTGGTTTCGTGAAAATCGCAGAAAATTTTTTTTCAGAAACTCCGGGGTGCCTGGAGGTCGCGGTGCACCACGCTACAGTTGTATTCCAAAACTGAGTCACTCAGATCACACGAGTACCAAGGCATCCTTGAAACTCATTCAAATGCAAGTGCTTCTATCTGTTTCCTTGATTGTTTCCCACTCATTCCTTTTGGTTTGGGGAACATGTCAAAATCCCATGCCCAGAGAACGTCAACTAGAGTTCGCGGAAATGCTCAGTGGACACCCCAGGTAGGGTAAGGATCAGCATTTCCACACTACTCAGAGAATTTTTATTTTCAGGGATGGATTTTTAGCCCAAATCAAGTTGAAGAAAAGTGGTTTCGTGAAAATCGCAGAAAATTTTTTTTCAGAAACTCCGGGGTGCCTGGAGGTCGCGGTGCACCACGCTACAGTTGTATTCCAAAACTGAGTCACTCAGATCACACGAGTACCAAGGCATCCTTGAAACTCATTCAAATGCAAGTGCTTCTATCTGTTTCCTTGATTGTTTCCCACTCATTCCTTTTGGTTTGGGGAACATGTCAAAATCCCATGCCCAGAGAACTACAACTAGAGTTCGCGGAAATGCTCAGTGGACACCCCAGGTAGGGTAAGGATCAGCATTTCCACACTACTCAGAGAATTTTTATTTTCAGGGATGGATTTTTAGCCCAAACGAAGTTGAAGAAAAGTGGTTTCGTGAAAATCGCAGAATTTTTTTTTTCAGAAACTCCGGGGTGCCTGGAGGTCGCGGTGCACCACGCGACAGTTGTATTCCAAAACTGAGTCACTCAGATCACACGAGTACCAAGGCATCCTTGAAACTCATTCAAATGCAAGTGCTTCTATCTGTTTCCTTGATTGTTTCCCACTCATTCCTTTTGGTTTGGGGAACATGTCAAAATCCCATGCCCAGAGAACTTCAACTAGAGTTCGCAGAAATGCTCAGTGGACACCCCAGGTAGGGAAAGGATCAGCATTTCCACACTACTCAGAGAATTTTTATTTTCAGGGATGGAATTTTAGCCCAAATCAAGTTGAAGAAAAGTGGTTTCGTGAAAATCGCAGAACATTTTTTTTCAGAAACTCCGGGGTGCCTGGAGGTCGCGGTGCACCACGCGACAGTTGTATTACAAAACTGAGTCACTCAGATCACACGAGTACCAAGGCATCCTTGAAACTCATTCAAATGCAAGTGCTTCTATCTGTTTCCTTGATTGTTTCCCACTCATTCCTTTTGGTTTGGGGAACATGTCAAAATCCCATGCCCAGAGAATGTCAACTAGAGTTCGCGGAAATGCTCAGTGGACACCCCAGGTAGGGTAAGGATCAGCATTTCCACACTACTCAGAGAATTTTTATTTTCAGGGATGGATTTTTAGCCCAAATCAAGTTGAAGAAAAGTGGTTTCGTGAAAATCGCAGAAAACTTTTTTTCAGAAACTCCGGGGTGCCTGGAGGTCGCGGTGCACCACGCGACAGTTGTATTCCAAATCTGAGTCGCTCAGATCACACGAGTACCAAGGCATCCTTGAAACTCATTCAAATGCAAGTGCTTCTATCTGTTTCCTTGATTGTTTCCCACTCATTCCTTTTGGTTTGGGGAACATGTCAAAATCCCATGCCCAGAGAATGTCAACTAGAGTTCGCGGAAATGCTCAGTGGACACCCCAGGTAGGGTAAGGATCAGCATTTCCACACTACTCAGAGAATTTTTATTTTCAGGGATGGATTTTTAGCCCAAATCAAGTTGAAGAAAAGTGGTTTCGTGAAAATCGCAGAAAACTTTTTTTCAGAAACTCCGGGGTGCCTGGAGGTCGCGGTGCACCACGCGACAGTTGTATTCCAAATCTGAGTCGCTCAGATCACACGAGTACCAAGGCATCCTTGAAACTCATTCAAATGCAAGTGCTTCTATCTGTTTCCTTGATTGTTTCCCACTCATTCCTTTTGGTTTGGGGAACATGTCAAAATCCCATGCCCAGAGAACGTCAACTAGAGTTCGCGGAAATGCTCAGTGGACACCCCAGGTAGGGTAAGGATCAGCATTTCCACACTACTCAGAGAATTTTTATTTTCAGGGATGGATTTTTAGCCCAAATCAAGTTGAAGAAAAGTGGTTTCGTGAAAATCGCAGAAAATTTTTTTTCAGAAACTCCGGGGTGCCTGGAGGTCGCGGTGCACCACGCTACATTTGTATTCCAAAACTGAGTCACTCAGATCACACGAGTACCAAGGCATCCTTGAAACTCATTCAAATGCAAGTGCTTCTATCTGTTTCCTTGATTGTTTCCCACTCATTCCTTTTGGTTTGGGGAACATGTCAAAATCCCATGCTCAGAGAACTACAACTAGAGTTCGCGGAAATGCTCAGTGGACACCCCAGGTAGGGTAAGGATCAGCATTTCCACACTACTCAGAGAATTTTTATTTTCAGGGATGGATTTTTAGCCCAAATCAAGTTGAAGAAAAGTGGTTTCGTGAAAATCGCAGAAAATTTTTTTTCAGAAACTCCGGGGTGCCTCGAGGTCGCGGTGCACCACGCGACAGTTGTATTCCAAATCTGAGTCGCTCAGATCACACGAGTACCAAGGCATCCTTGAAACTCATTCAAATGCAAGTGCTTCTATCTGTTTCCTTGATTGTTTCCCACTCATTCCTTTTGGTTTGGGGAACATGTCAAAATCCCATGCCCAGAGAACTTCAACTAGAGTTCGCGGAAATGCTCAGTGGACACCCCAGGTAGGGTAAGGATCAGCATTTCCACACTACTCAGAGAATTTTTATTTTCAGGGATGGATTTTTAGCCCAAATCAAGTTGAAGAAAAGTGGTTTCGTGAAAATCGCAGAATTTTTTTTTTCAGAAACTCCGGGGTGCCTGGAGGTCGCGGTGCACCACGCGACAGTTGTATTCCAAAACTGAGTCACTCAGATCACACGAGTACCAAGGCATCCTTGAAACTCATTCAAATGCAAGTGCTTCTATCTGTTTCCTTGATTGTTTCCCACTCATTCCTTTTGGTTTGGGGAACATGTCAAAATCCCATGCCCAGAGAACTTCAACAAGAGTTCGCGGAAATGCTCAGTGGACACCCCAGGTAGGGTAAGGATCAGCATTTCCACACTACTCAGAGAATTTTTATTTTCAGGGATGGATTTTTAGCCCAAATCAAGTTGAAGAAAAGTGGTTTCGTGAAAATCGCAGAAAATTTTTTTTCAGAAACTCCGGGGTGCCTGGAGGTCGCGGTGCACCACGCTACAGTTGTATTCCAAAACTGAGTCACTCAGATAACACGAGTACCAAGGCATCCTTGAAACTCATTCAAATGCAAGTGCTTCTATCTGTTTCCTTGATTGTTTGCCACTCATTCCTTTTGGTTTGGGGAACATGTCAAAATCCCATGCCCAGAGAACTTCAACTAGAGTTCGCGGAAATGCTCAGTGGACACCCCAGGTAGGGTAAGGATCAGCATTTCCACACTACTCAGAGAATTTTTATTTTCAGGGATGGATTTTTAGCCCAAATCAAGTTGAAGAAAAGTGGTTTCGTGAAAATCGCAGAAAATTTTTTTTCAGAAACTCCGGGGTGCCTGGAGGTCGCGGTGCACCACGCGACAGTTGTATTCCAAAACTGAGTCACTCAGATCACACGAGTACCCAGGCTTCCTTGAAACTCATTCAAATGCAAGTGCTTCTATCTGTTTCCTTGATTGTTTCCCACTCATTCCTTTTGGTTTGGGGAACATGTCAAAATCCCATGCCCAGAGAACGTCAACTAGAGTTCGCGGAAATGCTCAGTGGACACCCCAGGTAGGGTAAGGATCAGCATTTCCACACTACTCAGAGAATTTTTATTTTCAGGGATGGATTTTTAGCCCAAATCAAGTTGAAGAAAAGTGGTTTCGTGAAAATCGCAGAAAATTTTTTTTCAGAAACTCCGGGGTGCCTGGAGGTCGCGGTGCACCACGCGCCAGTTGTATTCCAAAACTGAGTCACTCACATCACACGAGTACCAAGGCATCCTTGAAACTCATTCAAATGCAAGTGCTTCTATCTGTTTCCTTGATTGTTTCCCACTCATTCCTTTTGGTTTGGGGAACATGTCAAAATCCCATGCCCAGAGAACTTCAACTAGAGTTCGCGGAAATGCTCAGTGGACACCCCAGGTAGGGTAAGGATCAGCATTTCCACACTACTCAGAGAATTTTTATTTTCAGGGATGGATTTTTAGCCCAAATCAAGTTGAAGAAAAGTGGTTTCGTGAAAATCGCAGAAAACTTTTTTTCAGAAACTCCGGGGTGCCTGGAGGTCGCGGTGCACCACGCGACAGTTGTATTCCAAATCTGAGTCGCTCAGATCACACGAGTACCAAGGCATCCTTGAAACTCATTCAAATGCAAGTGCTTCTATCTGTTTCCTTGATTGTTTCCCACTCATTCCTTTTGGTTTGGGGAACATGTCAAAATCCCATGCCCAGAGAACGTCAACTAGAGTTCGCGGAAATGCTCAGTGGACACCCCAGGTAGGGTAAGGTTCAGCATTTCCACACTACTCAGAGAATTTTTATTTTCAGGGATGGATTTTTAGCCCAAATCAAGTTGAAGAAAAGTGGTTTTGTGAAAATCGCAGAAAATTTTTTTTCAGAAACTCCGGGGTGCCTGGAGGTCGCGGTGCACCACGCGACAGTTGTATTCCAAAACTGAGTCACTCAGATCACACGAGTACCAAGGCATCCTTGAAACTCATTCAAATGCAAGTGCTTCTATCTGTTTCCTTGATTGTTTCCCACTCATTCCTTTTGGTTTGGGGAACATGTCAAAATCCCATGCCCAGAGAACTTCAACTAGAGTTCGCGGAAATGCTCAGTGGACACCCCAGGTAGGGTAAGGATCAGCATTTCCACACTACTCAGAGAATTTTTATTTTCAGGGATGGATTTTTAGCCCAAATCAAGTTGAAGAAAAGTGGTTTCGTGAAAATCGCAGAAAATTTTTTTTCAGAAACCCCGGGGTGCCTGGAGGTCGCGGTGCACCACGCGACAGTTGTATTCCAAAACTGAGTCACTCAGATCACACGAGTACCAAGGCATCCTTGAAACTCATTCAAATGCAAGTGCTTCTATCTGTTTCCTTGATTGTTTCCCACTCATTCCTTTTGGTTTGGGGAACATGTCAAAATCCCATGCCCAGAGAACGTCAACTAGAGTTCGCGGAAATGCTCAGTGGACACCCCAGGTAGGGTAAGGATCAGCATTTCCACACTACTCAGAGAATTTTTATTTTCAGGGATGGATTTTTAGCCCAAATCAAGTTGAAGAAAAGTGGTTTCGTGAAAATCGCAGAAAATTTTTTTTCAGAAACTCCGGGGTGCCTGGAGGTCGCGGTGCACCACGCGACAGTTGTATTCCAAAACTGAGTCACTCAGATCACACGAGTACCAACGCATCCTTGAAACTCATTCAAATGCAAGTGCTTCTATCTGTTTCCTTGATTGTTTCCCACTCATTCCTTTTGGTTTGGGGAACATGTCAAAATCCCATGCCCAGAGAACATCAACTAGAGTTCGCGGAAATGCTCAGTGGACACCCCAGGTAGGGTAAGGATCAGCATTTCCACACTACTCAGAGAATTTTTTTTTTCAGGGATGGATTTTTAGCCCAAATCAAGTTGAAGAAAAGTGGTTTCGTGAAAATCGCAGAATTTTTTTTTTCAGAAACTCCGGGGTGCCTGGAGGTCGCGGTGCACCACGCTACAGTTGTATTCCAAAACTGAGTCACTCAGATCACACGAGTACCAAGGCATCCTTGAAACTCATTCAAATGCAAGTGCTTCTATCTGTTTCCTTGATTGTTTCCCACTCATTCCTTTTGGTTTGGGGAACATGTCAAAATCCCATGCCCAGAGAACTTCAACTAGAGTTCGCGGAAATGCTCAGTGGACACCCCAGGTAGCGTAAGGATCAGCATTTCCACACTACTCAGAGAATTTTTATTTTCAGGGATGGATTTTTAGCCCAAATCAAGTTGAAGAAAAGTGGTTTCGTGAAAATCGCAGAAATTTTTTTTTCAGAAACTCCGGGGTGCCTGGAGGTCGCGGTGCACCACGCGACAGTTGTATTCCAAAACTGAGTCACTCAGATCACACGAGTACCAAGGCATCCTTGAAACTCATTCAAATGCAAGTGCTTCTATCTGTTTCCTTGATTGTTTCCCACTCATTCCTTTTGGTTTGGGGAACATGTCAAAATCCCATGCCCAGAGAACTTCAACTAGAGTTCGCGGAAATGCTCAGTGGACACCCCAGGTAGGGTAAGGATCAGCATTTCCACACTACTCAGAGAATTTTTATTTTCAGGGATGGATTTTTAGCCCAAATCAAGTTGAAGAAAAGTGGTTTCGTGAAAATCGCAGAAAGTTTTTTTTCAGAAACTCCGGGGTGCCTGGAGGTCGCGGTGCACCACGCTACAGTTGTATTCCAAAACTGAGTCACTCAGATAACACGAGTACCAAGGCATCCTTGAAACTCATTCAAATGCAAGTGCTTCTATCTGTTTCCTTGATTGTTTCCCACTCATTCCTTTTGGTTTGGGGAACATGTCAAAATCCCATGCCCAGAGAACTTCAACTAGAGTTCGCGGAAATGCTCAGTGGACACCCCAGGTAGGGTAAGGATCAGCATTTCCACACTACTCAGAGAATTTTTATTTTCAGGGATGGATTTTTAGCCCAAATCAAGTTGAAGAAAAGTGGTTTCGTGAAAATCGCAGAAAATTTTTTTTCAGAAACTCCGGGGTGCCTGGAGGTCGCGGTGCACCACGCGACAGTTGTATTCCAAATCTGAGTCGCTCAGATCACACGAGTACCAAGGCATCCTTGAAACTCATTCAAATGCAAGTGCTTCTATCTGTTTCCTTGATTGTTTGCCACTCATTCCTTTTGGTTTGGGGAACATGTCAAAATCCCATGCCCAGAGAACTTCAACTAGAGTTCGCGGAAATGCTCAGTGGACACCCCAGGTAGGGTAAGGATCAGCATTTCCACACTACTCAGAGAATTTTTATTTTCAGGGATGGATTTTTAGCCCAAATCAAGTTGAAGAAAAGTGGTTTCGTGAAAATCGCAGAAAATTTTTTTTCAGAAACTCCGGGGTGCCTGGAGGTCGCGGTGCACCACGCGACAGTTGTATTCCAAAACTGAGTCACTCAGATCACACGAGTACCAAGGCTTCCTTGAAACTCATTCAAATGCAAGTGCTTCTATCTGTTTCCTTGATTGTTTCCCACTCATTCCTTTTGGTTTGGGGAACATGTCAAAATCCC